>NW_028248957.1:0-227921 GCF_964263255.1 Lissotriton vulgaris
ACCCGATCTGTATCTATCTGTTTTTCTCTCCAAGCCACTTCTTACCACTCTCTTTTATTGGTGTCTCTTTCCATCTCACGCCACTTTTCTCAACTACTCTACTGTGTACTGTTGTCTGCTGATACCATGCCCCCTTCTTCCATGTCTCACACTACCCTTCCCTGCAGCTTGTCTATGCACTGTCTCTCTCTCCCTGCCAGTCTCTCTCCTGCCCATGTCTCCTTCCTTGCCTCGGATCTGTGGCTGTAGTATGCCTGATTCACACTATCTCCTCCGTCTATTCAAAGCTTCATGCTCATTCTTCCGCTCTACCCTGTCACTGCCACCCGTCTGTCTCTTTCTCTGTCTTTCTCTCTCTGCACTCAAGTTCATTCCTTTACTGTCTGTCTCTTCTCTGCTGTTATCTCTATGTGTCAGTCATCCCCATATTAAAAAGACCTGGTGCCGACCCCACTCACCTCGCCAATTTCAGGCCCATTTCCTTGCTCCTCTTTTTGGGTAAGATTCTTGAGAGCCATATCACCGCTGTCTTTCGGCATTTATCGAGGATAACCACCTCCTGGCCTCTCATCAAGCAGGGTTTCGCCGGCCCACTCGATGGAATCTGTGGTTCTTTCCCGTCTTGGATGAGCTCAGGAGGAAGGCAGATACTAACTCCCCCCAGGCCTTGGACCTCCTCGATTTGTCCGCTGCCTTAGACATGGTCGACCATTCCATCCTTCTCGACTGTGTTGGAGCGGCGGGTATTTGGGGGACTGCCTTGGCCTGGCTCGCCTATTTCCTCCAAGGCCGGACCCAGGCGGTTCAATTGGAGGGCTTTACTGCCCCCACCCGCTCTGTATCTTGTGGGGTCCCCCAGGGTTCTTCCCTTTCTCCCCTTCTTTTAAATTTATACATCCGTCCCCTTATAGTTTCTCAGCTTAACATGGAAGTCTCTGTTTTCAATTATGCCGACGACCTCCAGCTCGTCTTTGACCTCTCTTCCTCCCCTGATCCACTCTCAAATTCCAGACTACACTCATTTTCATCTACGATTGGATGAACCACAATCATTTAAAACTCAATCCGGACAAGACGGAGCTGGTCCTAATTGGCGGTTCCACCTGCCCTTGGACTTCTGCCTTCTGGCCACCCATCCTTGGTCCTCCCCCAGTGCCGTCCGCTTCTGTCAAAACCCTGGGCATTAAAATCAGCCAGGATCTTTCAATGCGCCCCCAGATCAGCTTTGTTGTCTCTTCCTGTTTTCTGTACCTCAGAGTCATTCGAAAGATCTCCCGTTTTTTTTTCCCTTGAAGCCCTCAAATTCATTATCCTGGCCATGATCATCTCCCGCCTAAACTCTGGGAACTGCCTATGAATTGCGCCGCCTTCAGTCCATACAGAATCAAGCCGCGCGCCTCATCTATCGGCTCCCTAAGTTTCACCGCACCCCTCCCCTGCTCAAGGCACTTCATTGGCTACCCTTCCTGCAGAGATCCCTATTTAAGATGGGCTGCCTGATCTTTATGGCCCGCGCCAGTACGGCTCCAGTCTTCATTAACTCCATGATCTCCTCCTATGCTCCTAGCCGGTGCCTTCGTTCTTCCACCCAGGCGCTTCTTAACGTCCCTCGGTTTCGGATGACGAAGGTGGGCTGCATGAGGTTCTCTACCCTTGCCTCCGCTTTTGGAATGCCCTCCCTCTGTCTATCAGGTCAAGGTCCGGCTATTTGAATTTTCGTAAAGCCTTAAAAACCCACCTTTTCACTGAAGCTTACCCATCACAGTAACTTCCTGGGGTCTCCTGCTGTTGTGCCAACCCCCCAGTGCCAGGAAACCGCTTGGTAGCAGAGCGCTTTACAAATCACTTCAACTTCGTCTCTTTCTCTGTCCAATTTCCCCTCTAATTTCTTTCTCCCTCTGTCTTGCAGCTTCTCAGTCACTCCCTCTGTTTTCCAGTCGCTGCCTCATTCCCGGTCTTTTCCGTCTCATAGGCCTCTTCCAAATCCCTCCTCGTCCTCTCGTATCTCTTGCTCTCTTTTCTGCCTGTCTCTCTCCCCATCTACTCCTGCTCTGTTTTGTTATCACTTATCCCTGTCATTTCCTCAGTGCCCGTCTCTTCTCTCTTTTCTGAAGCGCTCTGTCTCGCCTCTGTCTCACTTCTCTCTCTCTTCTGCTCGTTTCACTTTTCTCCTGCCCCATCGCAGATCTTGTCTCTTCTCTCCTGTCCAGAGAGCTCTCTCCTGCCTCTGTCGCCATCTGCACTCTGGATGAAATCATACCATGTGGAAGTGAGGGTCACATTCCATCCAGTGCTTCTCCAAGAGCAAAGCGCGCAAAATTAAAGATTTAAATTCCCATCATTGATTACTCTAGCGTGCGCCTCGACTCCCCCACACTCAGACATAAATCTATATCACTGGTGCACATAAAGGTGATTGTTGTAGTCGGGCCAGGAAGGGTTTTCTGCATTATTCACTTCATTTACTTCCTCACAATATTTAACACCACATCATTAAATTCTTTCTGAATGTTTTGTCTCCCCCAACCACTGCCAAGTGCTCCAGATAATGTGAGAGGGATTCGGTGTGGTACAAGAGGGGACAATAACAGCTCTTTTGCACATGAATTATGTCCCACTGTCCCTTGTCTGCTGCTCAAAAAGGGTAAACACGAAGTTCACTTGTTCATTTTTAAAAAACAATTCTGCTGCGGATTTGCGACCCTGTCGCGATTTCACAGCAATTGTTTTTTAAAATGCATTTCTGTCCTGGTGGGGTCCAAGGGGCACCCCAGGACAAGGGTCAGGGGGTCAGGGTTTTCCTACCCTGCCCACTTTTCTTCTTTTTTACATTGTTTTGGGGACTCAGCTGAAGCCAAGTTCCAAAATGACTGCCAACAATTCCTGCTTAAAGTGTTGGCAGACAATCAGATTTCTGGAGGGTTCCCAGAGCCTTCGCCTATATATACAAATTTGGGTTTCTTTCGATATTTTGGAAACTACTGAAATGATTTACACCAACTATAAACAAAACGCACTCTTTCTGGACCAATAGCTACATTCTGCAACATTTGATGTAATTCCATCCAGCAGTTCAGGCTGTAGTCTAGTTCAAAATCCATGTGGGAATTAACATGGGAAACTCACTATTTAGGACCCTCCCTCCTTTTTTCTCGGCTCCGCTTGACGGATCGCCCCAAAACTTTCCATGCTCAACTATAATCACTGACACACTTTTCTGGAAAATTTTTGTGAAGATTCGTCAAACGACACTAAACCTATAGTCAAGTCAAAAAACGCTTTTCCTAAGGAAACATGATCCTAACTATAACTACCTACTGGCAATCGAGATATGAAATTCTTCTGCATAGACCAGGCCCCGAAACATGAAAGAGGAGGGTATATAGTAAGAACTGTAAGCTGGATGGAGTCAAGGTATATTATAGAACTAAATACCTTGGGACCTACAGGTCTAAACACAACGGAGAACTTTGGTCACACCTAGAATAAGCGTTAACATCTATGAATATCATCTCATGTGTAGAATTTAGAATAGAATCCTTTAAGAAAGGTCTAGAATTTTTCCCGCATGAGGTATTCCTCATTATTCTTTTCATTGTTCTGATCTATTTGATTTTTGATTATTCGTTATTGATAGATCAATCGTGTGTATGTAATGCTTTTAATTGTATAGTGGTCTTGATCAAAGAACTTTGGGGGCGATCCTCTTCCTCTGTTCATCCATTTAGGAAAAGACTGTCCGGTCTTCCAAAATGTCACTGCATTATGTTATCAGTATTGCCTGTAATTGCCAATTCAGGGCTTAATCAAGACGTCAATGTTTTATCAAACATATGATTTTAACTACTTTTGCTTGATATATGATGTTTGATAATGTATATGCACATAAACATTGAGTGATTTGCACAAAGGGAACATTCTAAGATGGCCGCAATGAATAGTATAAATGTTAGGTACAATTAGGCCATCGTCGCTGTTTATCATTACTGTTTACTCACAGTTTACACTTTAAAAATGGTGGTTGATCGAAGGTAGCCAACACCGAGGAAGGCAGTAATGCTGAAACATGTCTGTTGGCAGGAAAAGAGTTTTCTGCACTTTAAATAAACTACGAAAGAATCCCCATGAGTGCCGTCTTTTGTTTGGGACGAGGATTGTCTCAATGTGCATATATATGTCTATAATGTTTTTAACCCATATTTCTTTAAGTTCATAGCCCTCCAGTGGGTTCCAGGGCTGCTTTCATGTTTGTTTTCGGCAATCCTTAGCACTGGCAGGCTGCTCCATTAACAGCCTGTTAGACCTGGCTTCTCAGGCGGTGCATTCTCTGCGGCTCGGAGCCTGCCGCATATAAATCCTCCAAAAGTGCCCCGGATCATGAGAACGCCACTCTGCAAGGATAGGAAACATTCCTTTTATTATTGCACTGAACACGATCACAGCCCCAGTTCATTTTAAAACTTCCCAACGCGTTTCATTGCCTCATGCAATTTCTTCAGGGGAAATGGGGAGACACATCAAAAACCCGGCACAGTACTTCAAACAATTTTATAGTTTGTGCTTTTTCCCACAATGCACGATTTTTCTGTTACAAACTGCTTGCTGGATTTAGAAGTACTGGTTCAATCCCTTTTCAATCGGGTCCGGTTTTAATGTCTATAATGTTTTTAACCCATATTTCTTTAAGTTCATAGCTCTCCAGTGGGTTCCAGGGCTGCTTTCATGTTTGTTTTCGGCAATCTTTAGCACTGGCAGGCTGCTCCATTAACAGCCTGTTAGACCTGGCTTCTCAGGCGGTGCATTCTCTGCGGCTCGGAGCCTGCCGCATATATATCCTCCAAAAGTGCTCCGGATCATGAGAACGCCACTCTGCAAGGATAGGAAACATTCCTTTTATTATTGCACTGAACACGATCACAGCCCCAGTTCATTTTAAAAAACTTCCCAACGCGTTTCATTGCCTGAATGATGTAATATGTGACATCATCAGCAGTGGATTGCGGGTGCGCGATATATAGTTTTTGCAACTAACTATATATGCGAATTTCTATGGTTTTGTGCGAGTAAATTAAGGTTTTGTAAATGCTAATTCCTAACTATATATAGTCTATAACCAATGGTTTTTTCAGTGAATTTTCAAGGTTTTGTAAATGCTAATTCCTAACTATATATGGTCTATAACCTATGGTTTTTTCAGTGAATTTCAATGGTTTTTTAATAGCAAATATCAAAAGCTGTCAAATGTCAAGTACGTGATAGGTAAAAACATTTTCGTGTTTATGCACGCTGATGTGCTTTGAACGCTGCCACCCCCCCCCCCCCTTTTTTCTCTTAGGAGTACTCTCTCTTTGCAGATAGTGAAGGGTAGTTAACGCAGGCCTTTGCCCCCGTTGTAATCCGTCGTGCCTGCTTCTCTCTCTATTTGATTGATTGTTATCCAAGCATTTACTGTGTTAGAATTGGTTCTCTTTGGTTCATTCTCTATTTACAAACAAGCACAGAGTCGCAATACTCTGTTTAGTCTTTGCAGATAGTGAAAAATCGTTTAAAAAAAACAAAAGGAATCGAGCAAAATCAGTAGGCCACTAATGGGATCTCTTTTTGACCTCGCTAAAATAGAAACATTAAGAACAACCCCTCATGAGAAATACGAAACTAGGGAGATGAACATGATGGCTGCAAGACAGCTCGGCTCCGCCACCCACCCCACCCAAAATAACGACAAACCCTATGCAAATATTATAAATATATACAACACACCAGCAAAGTAACAGGGTAAAACATTTTATTAAATAACTATTTACATAACTATTTTATACTTTTTGTTGCCCGATCCGGCTAGCTCAATCGATCGAGCATGAGACTCATGCACTCTGATCTCCTTGGCCTCAGTCAAGCATTAATAGTAAGATTTTCATACATGAGTGTACTTTTTGCCTTTTGGTGACTCTTCCATTCTGAACATTTTTCCACAATCCGTTTGACCTGGAACGATTACACAAATAAAACATTTGTGAGTTTTAAATTTCCGGAGAAGTATAATTCACCAATAGCTTTCTCTGTAGATCTTTTTCCATTAACAATCCCAGTTCCATCACCCGCCCAGGATATCACTACTGTTAGTTGTCATTGTTGCTTCTGTTTTAATAAAAAATGTTTTAAGGTGTTTACTGTTTTTGTTGCGATGTATATATTTATAAGTTATTAAAGTGTTATAATCCTACTAATTTTTTATCGATTATTGCTCTTTGAGATATTCCCTGTCTACAAACAGAGAAGAATAGGAATATTCTGTCTCCCTTTGCAGATAGTGAAGGATAGGTAATGAAGACTTTTGTCCCCCGTTGTAATCCGTCATGCCTGTTTTTCTCCCCACTGATTGATTGATTGGCTGGACATTTATTGTTCAAGGAATAGTTCTTTCGAGGTATTCTCTGTTTGCAAATAACGTGGAATAGAAATATTCTGTCTAGTCTTTGCAAGTAGTGAAGGGTGGGTAATGCGGACCTTTGTCCCCCGTTGTAATCTGTCATGCCCATCTACTCCCCACTGATTGAGAAACTAGTTCCACCCGGACCATTTATTAGAGGTACATCATCTGGCTCAACCGGAGAGTACCCCTAATAAAGAAGACATATGTAAAATACGAAGTAATCACTGTATCCTGTTAAACAGAAACTTTAGCATGAAACACACTTGAAAAGGAAGGGAAAGAAATCGAACAAAATCAGTAGGCCACTGATGAGTTTTTGACTTCGCTAGAAATAAGAAACATGGAAGTGGTGAAAGAAGCCAAGCTTGACGTTACGGCAGCCACGAGGTAGCTAGGCTCCGCCACCCCCCCACTGCTCCAAGCATGTCTGTCCCACCGCCCGCCACGCCCATTAACGGTAACATGAAATAGATACAAATCAGCAGATACCCACCCCCATTCCGGAAACTCCCGAAGTGCAACAGGGCCACGGTTACGCCCATCCGGAAGATGAAGCCTCGACACGTGCAGGGCGGGGCCCGGCTAACCGCCATCAGCCATGGGGTGGATGGCCCAAAATGTACGGGTCTCCCGATTCCCTTCTTCTGCCGCCTTGCAGGCCACGGGGGGGAAGTCTTGCCTCTGCCTCCGACCCCCCCCCTCTTATCGCCTGGTCCGGACATCACGGATATCAACGCCAGGTGTCGGCGTGGGGTGCGCTGGGAGGGAGAGGCGGCACGAACGAGCCTCTCCCACCTCCATAGGTGGGGGCCCATCAGCCGCACCCCCAACGCTCCACTCACCCAACAAAAGGGTCGTCGCGTAAGGTGCACCAGGAGAGGAGCCGAGGCCGACGGGATCTTCTTCTTTCTTCAATAATGGCTGCGACAACACTGGGGGGGGATGTCTTGCACATGCCACCGACCCCCCCCTCCCCTCGTATCTCCTGGTCTGGCCCCGGCTTGGTATGAGCTCCCCGTTCGGTCCTGAAGCGGCGCCCTGCAGGCCACGGGGGGGATGTCTTGCCTCTGCCTCCGACCCCCCCCTCTTATCGCCTGGTCCGGACACCACGGATATCAACGCCAGGTGTCGGCGTGGGGTGCGCTGGGAGGGAGAGGCGGCGCGAACGAGCCTCTCCCACCCCCACAGGTGGGGGCCCCTCGGCTGCACCCCCAACGCTCCACTCACCCAACAAAAGGTCTCGTCCACTTTTGCGAGGCAATGATGCTCCGCTCACCCAGCGGGGGTCTCGTCCACTGTTGCGGTGCAACGGCGCTTCTGAGTTCAACTAGAAAATGAGTCCTGCGTCCAGAAACGTTCTCCTCAACTTTGAAGATTCTATAAGAGCCACGGGGGCCTCCGACCCCCGCAGACACCCCCGATGGGGAATGACTGCCATGATCACCCACGGAACGACCACGACGTAGCCGCGGGACGTCGGCGCGCTCATGCCGGCGCCGGCCTCAGTCTTGAAATGACCAAAATCCTGCAAGACTACCAACTTGATCAGTTCCGGTGGGACACCGTATGACCCGGTAGGAGAGATTGTTGCCTCCCACCCCACTTTGACTGATGGTTCATGTCGGCAGTCCCCTCTGCTACCCTTCAACGAAAACTTTTGGACTGCCGAAAGAGGTCCCGGTCCAACCACGAGTTGGTGGAGACATTTTGACTATACTTGGACCTTCCTGACCTCACCCAAAATGGCGCCGGTACAAATGAAACTCTCAACTCCTTGTTGTGCCCCGATTGCTCAGCCTTGATATCATGAGATATGTATGCAGTTTTTAGCACATGAATTGATATGGGATAAGACTGATTATATGTTCGGACAATGAATTGATCCGGGATGGGTATTGATTATACGTTCGAACAATGAATTGACATGGGACGGGTACTGATTACACGTTCGGACAATGAATTGATATTAAGTTCTAATGCATCATTGATTACTGTATTTATTGAAAGTTCGAATTGTCGACACTTTTGGTACTTGCTCACAATGAATTATCAATATGATTTTGTTGCACTTGTCGCACTTTTTACTGATTATATCGTTCGGACAATGAATTGATCCGGGATGGGTATTGATTATACGTTCGAACAATGAATTGACATGGGACGGGTACTGATTACACGTTCGGACAATGAATTGATATTAAGTTCTAATGCATCATTGATTACTGTATTTATTGAAGGTTCGAATTGTCGACACTTTTGGTACTTGCTCACAATGAATTATCGATATGATTTTGTTACACTTGTCGCACTTTTTACTATGAAATCAACGACCACTGACTCTTTTATGTTTTCCACAAATAAATACCCCCCCCACCCATTTACAGGTCCAGCCTGCTCCATGGCCGGCCCACAGGGTTGTAGGCCCGTATTTGTGCACCAACATTTTTATTAAAGGTTTTTGAAAAAGCAAACGTAGTTGTAACGCGTAGATTGGTAAGTTTCGAATAAATGGCCACTGTTTCCGATTTTTAAAAAAAATAAAAAAAATAAAAGCAGGTGAAATGAAGCAGCTCGATTAGTTAAGGGTTAAAAAGTATAGTACGCAGAAACATTGCAAATATGAATGGTCCAGGTTTGTTGTATGTGTTTTTCATTTTTGTACAGCATAAAGCAATCAATAAAGATCCTGGTATTTAGCCTCTACTTTATATGCTACCTGTATCAGGGAAGTTGTTTTAAATGCCCCTAAGCCACCCCGAAGGAATGTCACCTGGCCCCCCTAGTACGAACGAAAACGACCCCGTACCACTGTAGGTTATCTCTCTTCCTCAAAGGAGAGCACGAGCTCGCCCCCACTTTACACCGACTGCACTTTGTTTTGACCCTCCCCTGCACACGATCCGTAATGCCACACTTGGGCGACCTATGCTAGCCACAGGCCTCCGATAATTATCTCTCCCACAATACCGGTCCCCCCTGGGCTTAAACGCCGAGATGGTAGGGACTGCATCCCGTGGAGATAGGCCGAGTATGTAGTAAGTAAAAGCCTTTTCAGGTTTATGCGCGCTGATGTGTTTTAAACGCTGCCCCCGCCCCTTCTTTTTCCCTCTTTTCTGCAGGTCACTTCGGAACGTCGATTAAAGTACGGAAAAATGGTGACTTAACGGCCGATGGGATGAGAAAAAGGGTTTGAATATGGTGCCTATACACGACGAGCAAACAATGACTATGTCTCTCTCTGAACCCAGCGCTTGGGAGGGCAGCCTGAAGCAGAAACTTGACGGGTTATTACAGGATGACAAAATATGACTTCGCTTGGCACCCCCAATAATACAACCAAGAATGACGTGCACCAATGAATAAATTCCTACGTTTAACTAAATAGGGAAAGTTTAAGGAATATTCCGAGGTGAGGTTTACCCAAGTACCCTCCGTCTGGAGGACTAGGAATGTTGCCAATGTTTAAGATTTACCACCTCCTTCTCGCACCCTCATAGACATGAAACTCAAAGCTGCCCCATTGTTCTCCCGACTGACACCTACCGTTGCCTCAGCCTGGAAACCCATTCGCTAAAAATGATTCGAAGATCCCCCCTCAGTATTAGCCCGACCAGGTTAGTTCCCGACCAATTGGCAAAGGTGTAAGTAGTTGCAACCAAAGCCACCAGCGAAGGCAGCCGACGATAAGAGAGAAGAAAAAGGTAAAAAGAGCTCAGCCCCCAGATGAATTAAGTAGGATGCTAAGGATGCGCAGCATACAGGAAGAGATCTTTTTGGCCAGCAACTGTTCTATGTTTTGTCTTGGATTTTTGTATATAATACATGTACTGTCTCCCCCCGCCCGAGTTTGTGTGTATGTATGTATGTTTTGAAATGACAGGCTCTCCTCGTGAGAAATAAAACTCTGTTCTTGTGTTCCTGCTTCCAGCGCCCGTCTCTTTATTTGGTGACCGTTCAAGATGGGAACTAAGTGGCGTCTTGTGCCAGCAGCCTGGGCATCGGTTGTAATCTGGGCTGAATTTTCCTCAGCACGGGGTGTGATTCTCAGGGAAGAGCAGCGCATATGGGAGGAGGTTTATGGCCCATGCATGAGAGAGAGAGCGTGGGTGACCAGTGCATGGGGGAGATGCTTGCGAAGGTGGGGAGTCATGCTGAGAATCGGCGGCGTGCAGAGAGTGGGTCTGGTCAAGGCATCTAAAATGGCTGCCGTACAGGACAAAAGTGTGGCATTGTTAAAAAAGCAAGATGGCGCAGACAATGTTTATCAATACGGATTAATTTATAACAATTATTTTTAACAATATATTTACTCGCACTGTCAAAATGGCGGTCAACACTTCCTGATTTCCTTCGAATCAAACGTCAACAGACGTCACGCAGCAAAAAAAAAAAAAAACGCTCACGCGCAGCCGGTGGAAGACAAGTATCAACATATATGAGCCTCCTCAACCACCCTCAGAAAACATAGGGGGTCAGGATACGTCTCCCGTACCTCCTTATACCCATTTCTCACATTGTTTTTCCTCCATCTTGTAATTTAATTAAATCGAAACACAAAATGGCGAATTCCCATTTCGCTACCAGTTTGCGACCCGGTTCGCGAACCGGGAAGCGCTTTCACCGCGAAAAATGAAATTTTTTTTATTTGCCCCACGGGACCCTTTAATAACCCCAACATCATTCCTAGGGGGTCAAGAGGGGTCTACCTTGCCCCCTTTCATTAAATTCCCCCTTTGTTTTTCTCCTCCTCTTGTCTCTCGATCCTACCGAGAGACAAGATGGCGGCCGCACCGGACTGTTTAGAATGTTGACAGACACCGGAGAGCCAATCAGCTTCGCTTCGCAAAGCTCCGTTACGCGAAAAGTACGCGATCTGGAGCGCTATCCGGGACGCTGTCACAGATATATGTTTTTTTAAACGTTAATTTCTCGAAATCCACTGGAGCACATATATTGAGACCCAGCAAAGGCACATCGGGCTAACAGTCCCTACAATTTTGCCAAGTTTCGTGTAAATCCATTCAGCCGTTCGAGCTAAAAGTGAGGCCAAACGCCCTATGGAAAAATGAATGGGAAAAACGCGTTTTGGGACCCCCCTTTTTTCTCGGCCCCCCCTTGACGGAACCCCCCCAAATTTGTCAGGGGCTGCTCAGAAACAAAATGTGCCATTTTCCTGAAAATTTCAGCCGATTCCGTCCACAAACGCCAAAGTTATTAGACATAGAATTTTCAAAAGTTCCATAGAGAAAAAATCCTAACTATATATACCTACTGGCGATCGCCAGTAGGTAATATATATATATATATATATATATATATATATATATATATATATATATATATATATATATATATATATTACCTACTGGCGGTCGCCAGTAGGTAGTTATAGTTAGGATAATTTTCAATGTTAAATCTCAACATTCTATTTTGAATAACTTTGGCGCCGGTTGACGAATCTGCCTGAAATTTTCAGGAAAATGGTCTCATGGCGGTCCGGTCCTTCCCTGAAAGTTTGGGGGGGATTCGTCAAGCGGGGGCCGAGATAAAAGGGGGGTCCCAAAACGCGTTTTCCCCATGTTAATTTCCATAGGGCGGTCGATTTCACTTTTAGCCCGAACGGCTGAATGGATTTCCACCAAACTTGGCAAAATTGTAGGGACTGGTAGCCCGATGTGCCTTTGCTATGTCTCAAGATATGTGCTCCAGTGGATTTTGAGTAATTTAGGTTCAAAAAAATATATATATCTATAGGCGCTCTCCCGTGCGCGCACCCGAGTGCGCTCCAGGCGCGGCACGCGACTTGCGCGCAGGAAGCTGATTGGCTCTCAGTTGTCTGTAAACATTCTAAACAGTCCGGAGCGGCCGCCATCTTGTGTCTCGGTAAAATCGAGACACAAGGGGTTTGAAAAAAAAAGGGGCAAATGACCATAAGGGGGAAGAGTAGACCCCCTCTGACCCCCTAGGTTTGATGTAGGGACTAAAATAGGGTCCTGCAGGGCATTAAAATTTTTTTTTCGTTTTGCGCGGGGGAAGCGCATGGTACGCGCACCGGCGAAGCACGGGGAAAATCCAGGATTATATTTATGAAGGCCTTGCGCTGTTAGTTTTGCGCTTCCTGTGCGTCAATTTTTGTGACGCACCAGCGGTGTAAAAAAATGCGCATTGTTATGCAATATTTAAAAAGTGACGCATCTATCTAGATGCGTCACTTTTTAAATATAGTGCAACGAGGTACATTTTATTACACTGCTGGTGTTATGCGTCACTTTTCTGTGCGCACTCCTTATGACATTCCAGATGTGTCATATTTAATGTATGACGAATCATGTTGCAGATACAATATGGCGCAGAGTTTTAAAAAGTGACCCATGTACCTAGATGCGTCACTTTTTAAAAATAGCGTCAGGTATAATGCATGCAGAGGGGGTGTTCTCCCGCAAAAAGCTTTGTAATAGCGACGCAGTGAAATCTTTCAGATTTCACTGCGTCAGTTTTAGGATGCTGTTGCGTCAAAATCTTGTGCCTGCTTTACAGCAGGTGTTAGACTGAGGCAAGACCTTTCATATGCTGCTTTCCCCATTTGAAAGGACACATTACTGGAGTTGCGTCACTTTTGTGACGCACTCCAGCAATGCGTTACTTGGAATGTCATAAGGAGTGCGCACAGAAAAGTGACGCATTGCACCAGTAGTGTAAAAAAATGTGCCGCGTTGCGTTATATTTAAAAAGTGAGGTATCTAGGTAGATGGGTCACTTTTTAAAATCAAGCGCCACATTATATCTGCGTGAGGTATAATGCATGCAGAGGGGGTGTTCTCCCACTAAAAGCTTTGTAATAGCGACGCAGTGAAATGTTTGAGATTTCACTGCGTCACTTTTAGGATGCTGTTGCATCCTTTAAATATAGTGCAACGAGGCACATTTTATTACACTGCTGGTGTGATGCGTCACTTTTCTGTCCACAGTCCTTATGACATTCCAGATGTGTCATATTTAATGTATGACGAATCATGTTGCAAGGAGCTACAGATACGTCAGTATTTCTGACATATGTGTAAACATAAAAGTGATGCGAGGCCGGCGCAAAATTTTGACGCAATAGCATCCTAAAAGTGACGCAGGGAAATCTCATAGATTTCAGTACGTTGTTATTACCAAGCTTTTTGCGCGGGATTGCCCCTCTGCATACAATATACCTGATGCAGATACAATATGGCGCAGAGTTTTAAAAAGTGACCCATGTACCTAGATGCGTCACTTTTTAAAAAATAGTGTCAGGTATAATGCATGCAGAGGGGGTGTTCCTTGCAAAAAGCTTGGTAATAATGACGCAGTGCGTCACTTTTAGGATGCAGTTGCGCCAAAATCTTGCGCCTGCTTCACAGCAAACCTTTCACATGGTGCTTTTTCCATGTGAAAGGACACATTACTGGAGTTGCGTCACTTTTGTGACGCACTCCTGCAATGCGTTACTTTTGTGTTTACAGATATGTCAGAAATACTCCAGTTTATTCACTGTGTCATAACTTTCTTTTCTAACACTCACCTTCTTTCATTCCTCCTACTTCACTTCCTTTCACCTCTCATACCTTTCTGTTCTTTCTTACTCATTCTCCTTTCAATTATCAATGCACTATATTTCACTTACTCTTCATTTTTTAAGATTATAGCTCTTTGATGAGAATTGGAGGTAGTTCTGAAAAGAACTTTTGGTTTTCTTCTTTTAACTGAAGAGGAACAAAAACAGGGAATAGAAACTGCTCAACAGGAGCAAAAAGAAAAGAAAAAAATTAGGGGTGGGAAGGGCAGTGATGGTTCTCCAATGCCCGAACCATGAGCAGGACACTTTGCTCCCCATAGGTGAGGAGTTGATTGCAGTATCTGCATTTGACGACCCCATGGTTGAATGCAGGTTGAATGTTTGCTACCTGCCCCTGAGATTGTTCTCTTCCAGAAGAAGTTGCTCCTCCTGTTGATGTAGAGGCCCCATCTCTGGGAACCTCCTGTGCCAGAGCCCTGACACTTTCCCGGGCAAAATTCTGGGGGTGCCTCCTCTCCACATGTCGGATCATCGTAAAGTTCCCAAAAGAGTATTTTTTTTGGGGGTTACCCCGTGACAGGACCTGTTTGCAGATCCTGCACTCTACTTTTGGTGCATTCACCTTCTTCTGGCCTTCTGGAAACTTAAAAAATTTCCAAATGAAATGTTCCTTCACCTTTGGGGTAGGAGGCTCTTCATCAATGAAGTCATCTTCACTGCTGGATGGTCTGGCAGCCATGATGAATCCAGGAATATGGAGCAGCAAAAAAGGCAGGTCTTTCAGTCACAAAAGTGAAAGAAGAAGTGAAGGAAATGGGTGGGGATTTCATTCATTGTAAAAAAAAACTGTTAGCAACCAATGAAAAGTGTTATTTGAGGGTCACATGACCCGACGCGTTTACGCTGCGCGCTCCGGAGCACTTCCGGGTGCGTTTACGCAGCGCGATCGTAGGCGCTTCCGGGGCGCAAACGTGGCGCGATCGTAGGCGCTTTTCCGTGCGTTTATGCGCCGCGCACGTATGCGCTTCCGAGGGCACTTACGTTGCGCGCCGAAGTGACGTCATCAATCTTTTATAGAAATGCATAATCATTTTCCATATTAAAAAAAACTAATTTTATTTGTATGGTACGAAATGTTTTGCATTATTATTAACTTTTCATTCATATTTTTTTTTCACGAACGACAGTTGCGCTCTGGGTGCGCTTTCAGATGAGCTCTCGGAGAAGCTTACAGGAGAGCTTAGCTGAAAGCTTCCCGGAGCGCGCACCCAGAGCGCAAAAGAAAAAAATTATAAGAAAAAATGAATACTTAAAAAAAAACAGCAAATTGTAAAAAAAAAAAAGGTTAGAAACTCGATATACAAAGGAATTAGCATTTAAAAAACCTATGAAATTCACTGAAAAAACCATAGGTTTCACACCAGTTATAGTTAGGAATTAGCATTTAAAAAACCTATGAAATTCACTGAAAAAACCATAGGTTTCACACCAGTTATAGTTAGGAATTAGCATTTAAAAAACCTATTAAATTCACTGAAAAAACCATAGGTTTCACACCAGTTATAGTTAGCTGGAAATTTTACTGATATAAAACCATTGAAATTCCCACGTTATAGTTAGTCGGACTCACTATAACTTGCGCGTGCAATGCACTGCTGATGACATCACATATTACATCACTCATGACATGGTCAGTGACATCACTCATGACATCACTGATGACACCATCCTTGTGACACAGTGACAGACCTCCTTTCAGTGTAATGTAACCCATGAAACACATATTCAAAAATAGAAACTAATATTTTCAAAAAAGTGGATATACCCATACCAGTTACAACAACCAATTCAGTAATATCACCATCTAATACACATCCACTCATGTGTATGTATATGGGTTATTAGATATTTTTATTAGTATCAGTATGAGTGTCTATATGGTTTGGTGGGGGTATTACTTAGCACATAGATGCATGAGTGACTGACTCTTTGTTTGTATGTGTTTTGAAGACAACATATGTACAGGACTGTATGGGTGGATGAGTGTCTATATGTGTTTGTTAGTGAGTGAATGACTGTCTCACTAGTGTCTTTATCAGTAACTACATATGTTTTAATCTAGTATATATGAATATTGATGTATATAAGTGAGTATATGTGAGAGTAAGAGATTGTAAGAGTTCCTGTTTAAATAAGTATGTGTTTCTATAAGTGATTGTTTAAGAGAATAAATATGTGTAATTTTAAATAGAAGTAAGGTGGAAGTGTGTGTATAACTCTATATTCAAATAAATGGATGTCCAATAGTTTATTTGCACGTGTGAATATGTGTGTGAGTAACTTTTGGATGAATGTCGGTGTGTAACAGGATGTATAGGTGTATCACTTCATATGATGAGTGAGTATATGTATGAGTGACTATATAGAACTATTGGTGAATGAGTGGATGTGTATATAGATAGTGGAATTACTGAATTGCTTGTTGTAACTGATATAGGTATCTCCATTTTTTAAAAAATTTCAGTTTCTATTTTTGAATATGTGTCTCAAGGGTTACATTATAGTGAAAGGAGGTCTGTCACTATGTCACAAGGATGGTGTCATGAGTGATGTCACTGACCATGTCATGAGTGATGTAATATGTGATGTCATCAGCAGTGCATTGCACGCGCAAGTTATAGTGAGTCCGACTAACTATAACGTGGGAATTTCAATGGTTTTATATCAGTAAAATTTCCAGCTAACTATAACTGGTGTGAAACCTATGGTTTTTTCAGTGAATTTAATAGGTTTTTTAAATGCTAATTCCTAACTATAACTGGTGTGAAACCTATGGTTTTTTCAGTGAATATATATATATATATATATATATATATATATATATATATATATATATATATATATATATATATATAGATATATGGATAGATAGATAGATAGATAGATATATATATATATATATAAACAAAAATGCTCTCTCCCACAAGGATAGAAAGCACAACACAGCTCCGGAGTGCAAAAAACGGCTTTATTGATTTTCTTGCACGCAGTGACATCAGTCCATGAAACGCTTGTGGCAGTCGCGTTTCAGCCTTGGTTGGCTTTCTTCAGTGCCGGTTCCATGGGCTCCTCATCGTTTGGCGGCTAAACCAAATCAACGGTGTTGTAATGTCCACTCCCACTCAGATGATTATTAGCCCCTCCTCCATCTCAAGGGTGTTTCAACATCTCGCGTTTATCCTGCCAGGCATACAGCATGCTGGTAGTTGGAGTCCGCTGGATTACCTATTAAGTAATTAGAACAAACCCAACACCTAGTGATGTCCCAATAATATTGGATATCGGGCCCCACACTAGCTTGAGTGCCCAGATGGATACAAAAGCCACTTTCGAACTCCTTCTCAAGCACACCAATTTACCTCCTCTCTCCCCTCGCAGGAATCAAAGCTTAGTAGTCCATCAAACTGCTGGGGCGGTAGCGTGTTATGCAGTACACTGCCGAGTCCAACGATGCTGTTTTACCACGCTACACCTAACCGAGAGGGCGTGTTTTGAAGCCAGCGACAGCTTGCTGGCAAAACATGAACAAAAATGCTCTCTCCCACAAGGATAGAAAGCACAACACAGCTCCGGAGTGCAAAAAACGGCTTTATTGATTTTCTTGCACGCAGTGACATCAGTCCATGAAACGCTTGTGGCAGACGCGTTTCAGCCTTGGTTGGCTTTCTTCAGTGCCGGTTCCATGGGCTCCTCATCGTTTGGCGGCTAAACCAAATCAATGGTGTTGTAATGTCCACTCCCACTCGGATGATTATTAGCCCCTCCTCCATCTCAAGGGTGTTTCAACATCTCGCATTTATACTGCCAGGCATACAGCATGCTGGTAGTTTGAGTCCGCTGGATTGCCTATTAAGTAATTAGAACAAACCCAACACCTAGTGATGTCCCAATAATATTGGATATCGGGCCCCACACCAGCTTGAGTGCCCAGATGGATACAAAAGCCACTTTCGAACTCCTTCTCAGGCACACCAATTTGCCTCCTCTCTCCCCTCGCAGGAATCAAAGCTTAGTAGTCCATCAAACTGCTGGGGGGGGTAGCGTGTTATGCAGTACACTGCCGAGTTCAACGATGCTGTTATACCACGCTACACCTGACCGAGAGGGCGTGTTGGGAAGCCAGCTACAGCTTGCTGGCAAAACATGAACAAAAATGCTCTCTCCCACAAGGATAGAAAGCACAACACAGCTCCGGAGTGCAAAAAACGGCTTTATTGATTTTCTTGCATGCAGTGGCATCAGTCCATGAAACGCTTGTGGCAGACGCGTTTCAGCCTTGGTTGGCTTTCTTCAGTGCCAGTTCCATGGGCTCCTCATCGTTTGGCGGCTAAACCAAATCAACGGTGTTGTAATGTCCACTCCGACTCGGATGATTATTAGCCCCTCCTCCATCTCAAGGGTGTTTCAACATCTCGCGTTTATCCTGCCAGGCATACAGCATGCTGGTAGTTGGAGACCGCTGGATTGCCTATTAAGTAATTAGAACAAACGCAACGTTTAAGTAACTAAGGGGCATATGTAGAAAAAAGTGACAGAGCGTGGCGTCAGCTCTGCTACTTCTGAAAATGCAGAGCTGCACCGTATTCCCAACAGTACAGTGCAGCCCTGCATTTCCCCCTGCGCTTGCACTAAATTTAGCTGCCTAGCCCCACCGCAGGCACCCTTGCACCATAGTGCAAGGGTACCTGCGTTGTGGGAAAAGATTGTTTATGTGCAGGAAGGGGTCCATTCCTCCACATAAACAGTCTTAAATGGCGATTTGTAACTTCTATGTGTGCTGCTTTGTGCAGCATACATAAAAGTTGCAACTCGTCATTTTTAAAATTATTGTTTATGTGCAGGAAGGAACACCTTCCTGTACATAAACAATAATGCATGGCTGTTTTTATGTGTAGTGCGCAATGCAGCACACATTAAAACAGCAAAACCGAGAAGAAATAATGCATTTCTCCTAGTTGCGCCCTGTTAAGACTAGGTTTTCCCTGGTCTTAATTTTGGCACTGTCCCATATTTACGCCACCCTTGTAAATATGGGGCAGCGTCAAAATCAATGGGTGTTGGGGCAGAACACCCCTGCAACATCCATTGCCCACTCCTTTCATGCTAATTATAGCGTGAAAGGGGGCCTTAAATACAAGGCAGCGTTACGCTACGTTAAATGACTTAACGCTACCTTGTAAATAAGACAGAGCCTGTATCGCCACCACAACGTCAAAAAAGTGCTGTTATGGTGGCCATAGGGGCTTGTAAATATGCCCCTAAGTTGAATGCTTGGTGCTTTACATGCAGTGATCTGCAGGCCACACCTTTGAATCCTGACAAGGCTGATTGAGACTTTCTTCCGATATCTTAAAATCTTCTGCTATTAAATTGGGTTATATTAACACTGGTTATTGACAGTATTTAGAAATGGCAGATGTTCCTTACAAAAGAGGCTATTAATAATGTCAGGTAGTGCGTAAGGTCCTTTGTTGGTCATAAGACCTCATATTATAAGGAATTTAACACCCTTAACTTTACATCAACAAGGATATTGCAAGTCATTTATTTATTTAGCCACAGTTACTGTGTCCTCACATTAGGAATCAGTATACAGCTGACAAAAGACAAACCAGGATGGTTCCCAAACAATCAGGTGAGAGAGACAGAATCCCTTGAACAGTCAATAGCAGTGATGAGGACAAGCAAAGAGAGCAAGTAGGGTAATATACTAAGAAAATAGGGGGCTTATCTCCAAGCCCCTTACGCCACCCTTGTATCACTTTTTGTGATGTACTACTGGCGCAACCTCCTGCCCCATATTTACAAGGACACCTAAAGCCACCCTGCATGGCTTTTCCTGTCCTTGTAAATATGGCTCCTTCTTACTCAACAATTTGTGTGAAAAGGGCATGACATGGGTGTTGCTGTGGGTGTTCCCATGCAACACCCATGTATTCTGCAGCACTTCCTGATTTAGGAGAATTCTTAAACCTGGAAATGTGTCAGAATGCTAGGGGTGACATAGCGATGCGCAATGAGGAGAAATGTTTACATTTCTCCTAATTTTTTCCTCTTTCTAGGGGTGCTGCATTCTTGCACAGAAACAATATCCCCGCAACGCAGGCACCCTTGCACCATGTCTCAATGGTGAAAGCATGGCAGCCGATTGTGCGTGATTGCAAGGGAACGCACAGGGATGCATCATATTGTTGTAAATATGACATCCCAGTGTTTTGAAAGTGCTGCAGCATGGCGCAGCCAAAGGGCTTGCAGTGCCGCACTGCAGCACTTTCTTGTAAATAAGGCCCTATTTTTTTAAAGGAACCCAGCTACATGCCCGGATATGGTCAAATAACTAATCTGTGACAATATCCATGTTATGTACAGGCAGGTGTACTTTATTGCAAACCTAATACACTGAAAGTTGCAATATATGTATAAAACAAGTTTACTTTTTATAACAGTGTAGGTGTGGCATTACTAAAGAACTGTAATAAGAAAATATGTCGCTACTCTACTGTAATACGTTATTACATTTGAATTGTGAGTCGCAGTGCTGCTGCAGAACCATCGCAAACTGAGGGAAAGTCAGGCCATGCCGCAGAATTACAATTGCCGTTAAACAATGAAGAGGAGAACTAGTTTTCCAATTCCTCAGACTTGTGTTTCTCTGAAATGAAAATCAACAGGAATGACACATTTATGAACATGTATTTTTGCAGGATTTCAGTTGCTACCCAAAAGCAGAAATCTCCGCATCTTATCATACATTCGGAACTACAGACATTTTTGAAAAGCCATCTGTACTGCCCAAGAGTGCTTTATTACACAACAGAGCTGTTTGATGCATCGATGAAAGATCTGCATTTTCACCGTACATCAGCTTAGGATATGTTTTGCTACAAATTGCAAGCTAAATGTTTGTGTGTTTATTTTCATCCAGGTGTATTCTACATATCTGCAATCATGCGGTCTCTTACATATGAAAGTGCAAGAGGCCAGAGGTAAGGGGTACCTCTGCAGCTATGTATTATCCTCTACTGTACATTTAAAGGTCATAAAAGCCTAGGGACTCTATATGGTCACAGGACTCCTCGGTAATGTACGGCAGAGGGTACTTTAACCTATACAACTTGCCTTTAAAGTCAAACCTAAAAATAGCATCTGAGGAAAAATATCTATTATCCTGCCTCTGTTGTGGCAACAACTATGGTGAAAATGCAGATCTTTCATCGATGCATCAAACAGCTCTGTAGTATAATAAAGCACTCTTGGGAGGACAGATGGCTTTTCACAAAATGGGGAAAAAGGCAGCCAAGCCCCCCTGTTGTGAGACATTTCCCTAAAAGCTGTTTTTCTCCTTCTAACTGTCCTGATGTCAACTTGGTGCTGAAGAAACTGCAGTGTCAAGAAGAGCACATCAGCTCAATGTGACTCGACGGTAGAGATCCCCTGGGGGTGTGTAATGGCTTAACATGCGCGCTTTTTATTTTCGGAAAGTCAACACGTTGTTCTTCCCAGTGTATTCCTATTAAATGCTCACCCTGGCGAACACATTGAGGCCACGGACAGCAAACGGAGCCCTCGCTGCTGACCCTGCTTCTTGTGCATTAATGTGACACGGAGCAACTCGGGCATGGGTTGATGTGCTGGAAAGAGAAAAAAAAAATACGTCGGAAAACTACAAACTGGGGGGCATAGTTGTGAAATAGTCACGCAGGGCGGCAAGTCACCTGCCTGGGTGACAGGGAAAGGGCACGAATGCACCGTATTTAAGGCAATATGGCACAATCATGTCATTTTCCCCTGCGCTGGCACCCTTTTGACATCTTAGCGCCAAAGCAGACACCCTTGTACCAAGGTGCAAGGGTGCCTGTGTTGCAGGCAGAATTGTTTGTGTGCAGGAAGGAGCGCCTTACTGTACAAAAACAATCCTGAGAGGCATATTCCCTTATCTATGTGTGGTGCAGAATGCAGCACCATTGAAGGAGCAATGGAACGAGGAGAAATTAAGATATTTCTCCTTGTTACGCCTCTCTTGGGAAGGCACATCTTTTTGGATCATTCTCCCAGGTTTACCAGTTCTGGTTAATCTGGGAATGCATCCAAAAACCATGGTAGTTCTGTGGGAACATCCACGCAAAGCCCATGTTATGCCTTCCCAGTGCAGAATAAGGCAACGCAGCAAATTGCACTGCGTTGCCTTACTCCAGATTTATGGAGCCGCTCCAGGCCACGCACAGTGGCCATGTGTGGCTTCATAAATATGACCTAAGGTTTGCGTCGCTCTTGCACCATCTTGCAAATGGCGACACAAATCACCTTTTAAATAGGTGCCTGGGTTTTTTGGCAGAAAGGGGGCAGAACCACAAAGTGCAGATCACTTACAATCCTCCTTTGAATTCTTTTTTTACAAACTCCAACTCCCCAAACATTGGCAAAGTGAAAAAGTGACACCAAAGCTATTCCATCTTAATTGGTCACAAATAGCCAGCATTGTAAAATAGCTTAGGGACTCGAAGCCCATACTGCATTGTTGTCAGTTGCAGGGTATAATGCTAGTCGGATTATTCTTGGGATGAATGCACTTTTTGGAGAGATACCTGTATAATCTGGCCATAGGTTTAAATTGTTAGCTCTAAGAGTGATGTGAAAATGGCTCATGAATGATGAACCAACTGTAAACATATGCACGTTACACAGAAGAAAGTTTGAATGCTTGCAGGTTTTAACTCAATTTTTCATTATTTACAATTGCTAAAATGGGTTTGGTTGGGAAGTTACATATACTTACATACTCTTTCCATTATGCGCAATGTGAATGAGTGTTGTAATGCATACACAATAGACCTCCCATTCTTACCAATACGAGAGTTTTAGACAAAAACACTTTTAAAATTCACTTTATTGCCTACAAAATTGTAAAGTGACACCAGAGCGTACCAGGGTTTGTGGCAGAATCTGAGGAAGTTTCCAGCTGTGCTGCTCCATTTGACCTCCCACCACTCTCAGGATGGGACACAACTCTTGACTAAAGAGATCAGCGATTGTCCATGAAGTGAGCCATTTACTGCTGGGCTGCGTCCCAGTGCGGGCTGCATGAACCCACTCAATGTGGACCAGGACACATAAGGAAATATTCAAATCCTGGACCTAGTTTAGGAATAGCTTCCAGAAGCGGAATCAGGCCGCTTCCCACTCTGTTCCAGTACTTTATTTTACAATCGTATTTTGTGGGACAACGTGCGTCTTTTCCAGCCATTCAGTGGATCTCTATTATATGTCTAAAGCCTAATGTAACTAGCCACTCATCTGTAAAATACGCTGACGCTTTTCTACATTTTGGTTCTGATGTCTTTGCTCAATAGAATCTCTATCATCCGGCTATCCCTCCTGCCCAACCTCATTGGATTGTAGTAGTTCATATTGCTTTAAAGTCCTGGGATCTGGCTAGTTTGCATGTCCTCCTCCTCATTCTCCAGTCTCGTAAATAATCATATTTACAAAATGTAACAATGCCATTCTACTTCCCATCAGACAAGATATGCCCAACATGATCTATTTCCAGAGTCCCCTAAATCCTGGGATTTGCAATGGTAACTTGTGAACTTTAAAAGTGGTAGCACATAAATAGGGTCTTCTAATTGAACTGAGCAAGTACAGTGAGCTCAACAAGTTTCATTCAGCAGGTTTCCCTACAGAAGATCTAGAAAAAACACAGTTATAATGGTGCATTTTACAGAACAATTTTCACATTAACTGGCTACAAATCCAGAAGTTCTGGTGAGGGCACGCATTAAATATTCTAATACTTTTCTAGTGTGCTAGGCACACCTTACCTCCAACACTGGTTTTGGGACTCACCAATTGAAAACGTTGCCCAAATAATGAATCTATCAACATCATTTCCTCTAAAAAGTGGATAAAGGCCTAGATGTATCACAGGAGGTTAAGAAAATCTTGTAATCAAGGTCTTCCTTTGCTTAATTGTTTGATCCAGCCCCTTCCATGTAGATTCTCAGTTTATCTTGTGACAGAAACTCCAAATGGAAGGGGCACGGCAGACAAATCAAAAGCTTTATAAGCCTCATTATCGCAGGTCACTGTCAGCAGTGTAAGACAAATCCTAGGGTTCATACCGCAAACCTAATTCTCAATTACATGGAGCTAAGAGCAGTAGTCAGGTCACATCAGTCTTAGGTGCTCATGGCTCCTACAGCAGTAGCTTACATGCCAAAAATATGTATGAATACAGATGCTGAAATGCCACCATGCAAGTAATATAACAGTAAATGCCCTCTGATATTGACGAACAAAGGATATGTCTCCTGAACTCAACAGTTTCTCAAAGATAATCATTTCAGAAAATACAGTCATTTTGTCAGAATATCAGCTTAACAGTTTATGAAAATGTACATTTCACCAACGAATACACATTTTTTTAAAAATCTAGGATACGTAAACTCAATTCATCCACATTTAGCTTGTCAATTTCATGGAATAAACATTTGTATTTTTGTTCCTCAACAACAGGGGGCAGATTTATTAAAAGCATAGTACAACACGTGCCCCACAGCATTGTGTTAGGGTGAGAGAGCGAGAGCAGCAAAAGCCTTATTTACTAAATATGACTTTCTGCAACTCTCTTCCTCTGTGCTGCTGCACAAACAGGCAGCGCCACACAAAGAGCGTTGCACCATAATGCAAATGTGTAGAATAGGTTTTGAACTGGAAAATCACCCTTCAAGTAAACAATTCTATAGTTATAGTTAGATACGTTTTCAACAGTTCATACGTTGGAGGTGTGCTGTACAGTGCAATACATATGAAATGAGCGAAATGTCTGAAGAAATTAAACCACTTTTATGACTTTGCACCTACCTCAAGGAGCCATTTTCTTTTCACGCAATGCCATATCTGAAAGTCTTTGTAGACTTAGCTTTGCCTCAAACCCATGGGTGGTAGCGTTGAAGCATCCAAGTACCACCCATGGCTCCTTCGCTCGGAGGCTGTTTGGAAATATTTAATCTGGAGCATGACCCACTCGCCACGGTGACCCTAACCAAGGAATGCTATTCAGCAAAAACACAGTGGCTGAAGGAAGGGATTCAGAGAGAGGAGGACTCTCTCACTCTGATCGTGCCGGAGCTGAGGCATTTTCGCAGGCAATCATGGAATGAAAGCACCATGCAAATAGAAAAAATCTACGGGACAACGTGAGTTATCAACCCACTAATCCTGAAACATGCACTGTAAATAATTGGACACTTGAAGAGAAATATAATCTACTACGATTTTATGTGAACTTTAACTACCAGTGTAATGCATCATGAGGCGTGTATTGTATATGCCTGTCACATAACTTTTGAAGGTTTAAAAAAGTGTGCACGGAGCACTGTGCAAATGACTCTCACCCCCTGTGACCAAGGCAGACGCCGAAACGCGTAAGGAAAAGGAGATATTTTGCGTTGCTGAGCCTTTGAATACATGTCTTTAATCCAGTATTGGGCCTCATGTGTTGCTTTGACAGATGTTAAATGGTTGGGCTGCTCCGTGCCCGGTGTTCTGAGGCCGCCCTGTAGGGTGTAATGCTCCTTTGCTCGGAGGCTGTTTGGAAATATTTATTCTGGAGCATGACCCACTCGCCACGGTGACCCTAACCAAGGAATGCGATTCAGCGAAAACACAGTGGCTGAAGGAAGGGATTCAGAGAGAGGGGGACTCTCTCACTCTGATCGTGCCGGAGCTGAGGCATTTTCGCAGGCAATCATGGAATGAAAGCACCAGGCTAACAGGAAAAGGAGATATTTTGCGTTGCTGAGCCTGTGAAAGATATCTTTAATCTGGTATTGGGCCTCATGTGGTGCTTTGACAGATGTTAAATGGTCTGGCTGCTCCGAGCCAGGTGTTCTGAGGCCGCCCTGTAGGGTGTAATGCTCCTTTGCTCGGAGGCTGTTTGGAAATATATATATATATATATATCCTTTCTGAAGTTGCCCAACGCTTAAGGACGCACTCCACAGCAATGTGTCCACAAGACAATTTTATTTGGAGGGAGCCAGCGCTTACATGCTCGCATTCGTTCATGCCTGACCGGTTTCGGAGCCCCCAAGCTCCTTAATCATAGGCATGCTCTGCAATTGAACAGCTTTCACTGTGGCTTTCACTCCAAACCAGCATGCTTTATTATTTCCTGCCCTCCATTGGGCTTTTATCGTCAGTAATGTCTCTCAGGTGAGTGTTCTAAAACCGCCTTGCATGCTGGAACTTGTAGTTTCTTTCCACAGCATACTTTTTCCCTTTCAGTAGGTTCTGTTAACAAATGCAAAATTAAAGCATTAATTCTTGCCCTCCAGTGGGCCACAAGAATGTCTCCGCTGGCTCATTTCAACATTCGTTACTGAGCTGAACCGGGACTCGAACCATGTCGGTCCCAACAGACAATTCATGAAATTAAAAAGTGGTGCAATTCTCTGCGGCTTGGACGAGCCGCCTACAAATCGTTTCTGAAGTTGCCCAACGCCTAAGGATGCACTCTACAGCAATGTGTCCATATATACACACTCACAAACATGTAAACTGGATTCTTTTTAAACATACCAATTTAATTACACATAAAAAAGTAAGCAATATAAAAAAATACGTTTAACTAAAGACAAATTACATATTACAAACATTAATTAATAAAACAGACAGAACATAACCTATAGAAGAGGCAAAAGTGTCAGAGATTTGCTAGTACACAGTGATATTACCATCTATCCCAACAGACACGAACACAACATCAAAGGCTTCTTTCCCTGTGGTCACTGTAAGGCCTGCAAGAATAGTACATTTCGCAATCAGGTCGACTACAATGGTGTCAAAAAAGAAATATCACAATTCCTTACATGCAGCTCCACCTTCGTAATATTTGCCATAGAATGCTCATGCAACATATGGTATATCGGAAGCACCACACTTATGGCAAGGAAACGCATATTGGACCACAGCAGAGTAATCACCAACTTTGACCAAAAGTACCCTGTAGCACGCCATTTTCAAGACAAGCATTTCTCCAACGCATCTAGTTTGAGTTTCTTTATCCTTGAACAGGTTGACAGAAATTCTCGGGGTAGCAACAGGGTTCTTAGGTTAAGGCAGAGGGAGTCCAAACACATCATAAACTTCCAAACCAAGACTCCCAGGGGATTAAACCAGGATGAGGAGCTTGCAATACACCTTAAAGATGAATAGCTTCTCTGTTAGATCATGAGCGTTTTCTTTATGCATTTCTGACTACTTCTCTGTTTCTCATTTGTCTTTCTCCCTTAACTACGGGGAGGGGCTTATGCTTCTCAGCCGAGGAGCATTAACGCTGCATGTTCTAAATTCTTGTATAAACATGCTTTCCATATCCTCCGCCTTCCTTTGCATCAGAACAGTAGTCAACATGCTACAATGTGGTTCGTGAAACAATTGTATTTTATTCTATTTGGTTGTTGAAACCAAGTGTCTATCAGTTGTTTAATACTCTTTTTCTGTTCTTCTGTTTCTTTTACAGGAGGAAAGGAAGGGGCCCACTCACCTGTATTCACCTGCACAGGCTGCTTACCCTTTTCCCTATGAGCACATCACCACGTACCAATGACTTTGACCTGTATGTATGATAGTGGAACTTATTGAGAGAGGGCCCTGTCTCTACATTTACCGACAATAGGACCTCTCTTTGGATGGACATATATATTTGTGGTTGGCCATTGGGCACTTGCCCGATCTTGGCCTTTTGTATGGGTTTGCACCTGCATATGCAGGGCCTCGGGCACTTGCCCAGTGCTTTGTTTCCCAGCGCTGTGTGGTATCAGGTTGCCACCTACATGAGGGTATTTCACCTCGTAGGCAGGTATGCACAACATGATGAGGTAGGTGACACTCTTCATTATTTACTTTTCCTATTCCGTACTGTCTCTTGTCAGAGAGGTGTGTTAGACGGTCTACACCAATCTTTATTTTAATTATATTTTCTCTTGGGATGGTGTACTCACAGGCACTTGCCAATGATTATGGGCCATTCCTGGCTGAGCATGCGCATACTTGACCTAATTGGATTTCAGATTGTCCGTGACTTAGGACATCGATAAAGTTTGACTGCTCGTTGAGCATGCGCACACACGTTTTTGATCAGACCCATGCTGATCCATGTTCTTTATTAAGGCGATATTGTGAATCAGCTGATTAATACTTACAGGCACTTGCCATTCATTATGAGCCATTCCCAGCTTAGCATAAGTGCACATGACCTCATCAGACTCCAGATTGTCCGTGACTTAGGACATTGATAAAGTTTGACTGCTAACTGAGCATGCGCACGGAAGCTTTTGGCGATAACGGATGCTGATCGCTTTCTAGGTTGTACTGTGTATATTGCAACAAGTACTTTTAATGGGCCTCTGCATTACATGTACTTTTGTTCCTTTTACCCAGGCAGGTATGCCTATGAGTAGTAAGATACAATTTTTATGACATATGTTACCACTCCAACATGTCCACCAACATGAGTACATTGGTCCTTCTTTGTTTTCCACTCTTACTATCAGGCTATTTCAGTCACCTTTTTGTGTTGCACGTTTCACGTGATCAAGGTTTCTGTGGAAATCGAAACACGTTGTGGAATAAACACAGCAGTGGAACTTTACATCTGCAAAGTTTTTCATTCCTGAGAGCACGCTGAACTGTTGCGATTTACTTGGTCATTGAATGACCGGTGTGCTCCACTGGCGTGTGCGCCACTCTCCTTGGGTTCCGGAAGGAGCTTCTCTTCTGGATATATATATATATATATATATATATATATATATATATATATATATATATATATATATATATATATATTTTCCAAACAATATCCAAGTTAAACGCGCACTCAGAAATCAAGTGGTACACAGTGCTGCTTTATTGCTGTTACGCGTTTCGGAAGCCTCTGCTCCCTTGCTCACACAACAATCCATTAGCTTTCCGCCAGTTACATACACAGTTTGTGATAGCCATAGAAACAGGACTGCACATTCCATTTGGCTTAGTTAGGGTTCAATGTCTCTGGGCAAAGCTTATCTCTAAAAACATAAAGTGCAAAACGTGAACTATAGTGAATAAATTTCTACTTAGTGAAGAAGTCTTCTATTCTATTCTCCAGTGAATCTTCTGGGTGACAGGCTCAATTTCTTGTGAAGTGCACGTGATCCCTAATCAGAGCATCTTGATTCTACCTGTTTAGAATAAAACAGAGATTAAAATTATAATTTTGTTCCGATTCTCATTAAAAACATATATGTACATTTCAAGCTCAGATTTTCTTATAACAACATTACTTCCTTGTGATAAACATTCATCTGATTTTCTTGCATTATTCAGATACAGTATTCATGCCTTCCAACTCTATTCCTATGAATCATATAGGTGAACTACGAGTTCCTCATGGTCATTGTGTCCATTCGGTTGTCGCGTTTCTAATTCTAAGCCACTAGGCGAAAGAAGAGGGGTTTTAGAACTAGTAACTGCACAATTAGCCACTGTGGCGAATGAAATCTGAAACAAAGCATGACATGTACTTGACTACTATAATGAACTAAGTGATTGCGTAAAATGAGACATCAAGTGTAATAATACAATGTGGAATAGGTACACTTCAAGATGTCAGCCAAAATGGAATGTGCAGTCCTGTTTCTATGGCTATCACAAACTGTGTATGTAACTGGCGGAAAGCTAATGGATTGTTGTGTGAGCAAGGGAGCAGAGGCTTCCGAAACGCGTAACAGCAATAAAGCAGCACTGTGTACCACTTGATTTCTGAGTGCGCGTTTAACTTGGATATTGTTTGGAAAATTGACCGACTGGCGGGGCTCTGCCAGTGAGAAACGCGCCACCAGACTATGGGAGGTTCCGCCGTAAATGAGCCGTAGGAAGCAAGAATATATTATATATATATATATATATATATATATATATATATATATATATATATATATATATATATATATATATATATATATATATATATATATATATATTCACTGAAAAAACCATAGGTTATAGACCATATATAGTTAGGAATTCGCATTTACAAAACCTTATTTTACTCACACAAAACCATTGAAATTCCATATATAGTTAGTTGCACTAACTATATATCGCGCACCCGCAATCCACTGCTGATGATGTCACATATTACATCATTCATGACATGGTCAGTGACATCACTGATGACATCACTGATGACATCTCAAATGACATCACTGATGACATCTCAAATGACATCACTGATGACATCACTGATGACATCTCATTTGACATTACTGATCACATCACTGATGATATCATTCATGTGATAATACGATGAACCTCTTCAGACTCTAATATAACCTTAGATACAATCAGTGTAAACAGACACTCACAGACTGTCACTCATCCATGGAGTTACTCACACACCTAGTCAGTCATGAAAAGAATCAATCACACCTCCATTTCCTCAACTATACAGTTATACAAACTTTACTTATTCAAACATATACTAACACATATTTACTCTCTTATACAATCCCTGATACAAGTTCACAATGATCCATACAGCCACTCACACATTCACTGGCTCTTATGCACAGTTATTTATATATGTCAACTCTCACATGTACTGTGTTTTACATATGTACTTACTTTGACATGTAACACTGAGATATCCATTCACTCACCAATACACTCATGCACACAGTCAACCGCCCATACAGCTGTTTCCACATGCACTTTTGAAACCATACATCTAGTGAATCAACTGCTCACACATCTATGCACAGAGTCATACACCTCCCAGCCACCCACACACACACTCAGTCTCCCATACAAATACTTGGGCAACCAATCAATAACCCATATAGTTACTCATATAGCTACTTATCAACACATGCAACAGTTTACGGAACAACAGACATAATGATGCACACATTAAGACAGTTTAGTCACTAACCCATGCACTCAGTGAGACACATTTAATCACTCACTCATACAGTCAGTCATGCACCTACTAAATCCTTCATCCAGACACTTATACATCCACTCATTCTTCAATATGTAAGACATATTTTAACTTTACAGAAACATACAGTCACTGGATGTTGTCATCAGTGATGTCATCAGTGATGTCATTTGAGATGTCATCAGTGATGTCATCAGTGATGTCACTGACCATGTCATGAATGATGTAATATGTGACATCATCAGCAGTGGACTGCGGGTGCGCGATATATAGTTAGTGCAACTAACTATATATGGAATTTCAATGGTTTTGTGTGAGTAAAATAAGGTTTTGTAAATGCGAATTCCTAACTATATATGGTCTATAACCTATGGTTTTTTCAGTGAATTTTCAAGGTTTTGTAAATGCTAATTCCTAACTATATATGGTCAATAATCTATGGTTTTTTCAGTGAATTTTCAAGGTTTTGTAAATGCTAATTCCTAACTATATATGGTCTATAACCTATGGTTTTTTCAATGAATATATATATATATACATACATATATAAACATATATCATCTGTATATCTATATAAATACAAACATAAATGCATGCATACATATACTTATATGCATACAGATGCATGTTATTTACATGAAAGTTGAAAAAACACTAATAAAAGCAAAGCTAAAAAGCCACCTCATTACAAACAGAATGGCTTTAACTTAAACGAGGGCGAGATCTATTGCATTTTCAATGCTTGTTTACTTTGGATCCATCAAGAAGGCATTCAGATGTGTCACACATTTGCCATAAATTCTGAATGTTAGCACTCTAGTTGCACATTAGATCACTGTAGTAAAGCTACTGCTCACCAGGGACGTCTGCTGTTGGTATTCAAAGTGCATGTTTCAGTCTGCATGTCAGAATGTTTTTAATGAAATAGAAGAGGATTTGAGAAGTCACTCAAAATGATCCCTAATTTTTCTTTCTGAAGCACTAATCATACTTTCTATGGCAAAATTAACCCCCTCATGTTGTTCCTTTTTAAATTGAGTGTTTTCAGACTTACCACTTCATTCCAATCAAGATGGCTTCTGGTGTGCCATACTTTTGTCATAAGTAAGACTGTTAGCGCTCTAGTTGTTCTTTAGAACACTCTGGGACATTCTGTCATTGGGCTATACTTGGGGTACATCTGGGTGATATTTGGGCTACATTTAGGCTCTTTTGTCTCTGGTGGCCATCTTGGGAGACTGTATGTCAGAATTTTTTAATGAAATTGAAGAGGGTTTGAGAAGTCACTCAAAATGTGCCCTAATTTTTCTTTCTGCAGCACTAATCATAATTCATATGGCAAAATATACCCCCTCATTTTGTTCCTTTTTAAATTAAATGTTTTAAGAGTTACCACTTTATTCCAATCAAGATGGCTTCAGGTGTGCCATACCTTTGTAATAAGTAGGACTGTTAGCGCTCTAGTTGTTCTTTAGAACACTCTGGGACATTCTGTCATTGGGCTATACTTGGGCTACATCTGGGTGATATTTGGGCTACATTTGGGCTCTTTTGTCTCTGGTGGCCATTTTGGGAGACTGCATGTCAGAATTTTTTTAATGAAATAGAAGAGGATTTGAAAAGTCACTCAAAATGTGCCCTAATTTTTCTTTCTGCAGCACTAATAATGCCTTCTATTGCATAATATACCCCCTCATTTTGTTCCTTTTTAAATTAAATGTTTTAAGAGTTACCACTTTATTCCCATCACGATGGCTCCAGGTGTGCTATACCTTTGTAATACGTAGGACTGTTAGCGCTCTAGTTGTTCTTTAGAACACTTTAGAAGGCTGCAGTAGAGCACAAAGGAATCAACTGACAGTTTCTGTCCTTGTTGGATGTACATGTTTTACTGAGAATGTCAGACTTCATTTTCACATGACTGAGAAAGATAATGTGAATTTACAGAAAATATGCTTTCAGTTTAGCTTATAGATCCCCTTCCAAACCACTGTGGGAAAATCATGAGATATTAGTTTTCTTTCAAACAATATTCATGATATCACAGCAGAAGGTTTTTTCACATGGTAAAATCACCTTAGAACCCACCACAATTCCTAAAACGAGTATGGTACCATCAACAAATGATTTATAATGTAACTAAAGTCCTAAAACCCTCTATTAACTACAATGCTTTTTAATGAGGTGCTATCATGTATATTGGTCCCAAGATGGCTGCCAACACTTCTTGGATGAAGTGCTGACAGCCAATCAGATCAGATGTGTGGTTAGGCTCCGCCCAGATATATATCTTTTTTTGAACCTAAATTACTCAAAATCCACTGGAGCACATATATTGAGACCTAGCAAAGGCACATCGGGCTAACAGTCCCTACAATTTTGCCAAGTTTCGTGCAAATCCATTCAGCCGTTCGAGCTAAAAGTGAGGCCAACCGCCCTATGGAAATTAACATGGGAAAAACGTGTTTTGGGACCCCCCTTTTTTCTCGGCCCCCCCTTGATGAAACCCCCCCAAATTGTCAGGGGCTGCTCAGAAACAAAATGTTCCATTTTCCTGAAAATTTCAGCCAATTCCGTCCACAAACGCCAAAGTTATTAGACATAGAATTTTCAAAAATCCCATAGAGAAAAAAATCCTAACTATATATACCTACTGAACAAGATGAACACTCTTACCACAACCCTGTTCCGCAAAAGTACGGCTGGGAACAGCTTACTGCACGCCTCAAGCTGTCACCCGATCAATCTCATCAACTCCATCCCAGTAGGAGAATTCCTCAGAGCCAAACGGAATTGCTCTGATGAATTAGACTACAATAAAGAGGTAACCCTGATGAGCGAAAGGTTCAAAGAACGAGGATATGGCCGCAAATGCATAGCCAGGGCTCTGGCTAAGGTGAAAGAGAGAGATAGGATAAGCCTCCTCAGCCCTAACACACCAGAGAGCCAGTCCACCAAAGGTGTGATCAGTAGATTTATTACTGATTACAACTGTGACTCCAAGGGGGTGAGGAAAGCTCTCAGCAAATACTGGAGTATTTTAAAACTGGATAAAGATCTAGCTCCAGATATCTCTGAACATCCCCAACTTACATTCAGAAGACCGAAATCCCTGAAAGACCTTCTCTGTTCGACTCTCTTACCCAAGACGATCAAACAGAGAAACCCAGTACAGGGCTTTTACGTTTGCGGCAGGTGTAAAGCCTGTCGCAACAGTAAAAACATAAAGGAAATACAACTGTCAAAAGATGCCAACAAGTTTAAAATCACCAAGCATGTGACATGTCTGACAGACCATGTGATTTATGCATTGAAATGCCCCTGTCAGCTGCATTATATTGGCAGCTCCAAACACCAGGCCAAGAAAAGAGTGCTTGAACACATGCGAGCCATAACAAATGGAGATAAACAGTACCCCATTGCCAGGCATTTCGCCACGCACCACAAAAGCAATGCCAACTTGCTATCATTCTGTGTTCTGGAAACAGTCCCTTCAAGAGAACGAGGGGGAGACCGTATAAAAGAGATGAGAAGACTTGAATCTAGACTGATCATCAAGTACAGGACAACCCAACCTAATGGCCATAATTTACATGAGGAATTGAGTGTGCATTTAGGTTAACATGCCAGTTTGTCTGTGTATATGTCTGCCGTTTTTTAACTTATTATGTATTATTAATTTATCACCCTTAGTACAGTCACTCACTGAATGTCTCTCACTTTTTTGGCTCACAGAATTGCCTGGGAATCTGTCCACAAATCACAAGCCTCGGATAAGCGTGCAATGTATGAATGGACTTCACTGTGAACTTCAGAATGAATTGGCTTCGCCCACTGGGGCGCAATCACTGAGATGGACAGTATGAATGAATTAATTCACGGCTGTCAAGGTGCCAAGGTTTTTTGACTTTCCCCCCCCCCCTTTTTTATTAATTGTGACCACTGTGCCCACTGGGGCTGCACAATAATACATAAGGCAAACACAATGTCTCAATATCAGCTCCTGGTTAATCCGAGGGGACTACATTGTTATATGAAGTGGTTTCGCCCCCTGGGGCGCAATCACAACAACGGCACCATGAGGTAATCAACGGTATGAATTAATCCTTTTGCTATCAGGGTGCCTAGAATCCTTCTAATATAGAACGTCCTCGGGGGCTGCATGAGAATTTAATTTAACTTTATTTTATGAAATTATATTGTGCACCGTTACTATTTGGTTGTTATTTATGTCCATTCTACTGCATAACGAGTGTTTGTTTACATAGGACACAGCCCGTGAATTTACAGGTAGTCTGTTTTCCATGCGTATGATTTTAATACCACGTGACTGTACCATGTGACTGTATATAACTTGCACTTCCTGGTTGGTTTCGGTCTCGTGAAAAAGCAGAACTACTGCGAAACGCGTCGAGAAAGCCTTGAATAAATCACGCTTTTGCACTTTCAAGTGGCCCGGATTTCTTTTTCCTTACTGGAGAGGGTTTTTGGTTGGATGATATTGGGATTCGCTATCCCATCCGAAGCCCGCCTTTGGCAAGTGGCAAGGTTCTACAGCGACTCGTTTGGCTGGATATATATATATATATATATATATATATATATATATATATATCGAAAACAGTCCTGTCCGCTATCCACGCGGACTTCAGTAGGCGCAGACCCCTTTCCCCCCACAAACAAATCCAAAGTCTCAGTAAGACGCCATCACACCAAAATCATGTCAGCAGTGGTAAAGAATTTATTCAGCAATCATGGAGCGAGTTCTCTCCTCGACGCGTTTCGCTCGGCGGACGAAGCTTGGTCACATGACGCGCCAGATGCCGGTGAACCAATTTAAAGTGTGTTAAAAGACCTATTACCCAAAGAAAAAGGGATGAAAGGTTCACTGTAAAAGAAAGGCATTGTAGCGCAAAATGCAACAATGGCAGGGGGATATACAAAATACACATTATAAAAGTGTATTTTAAACAATTAGAGCATAGTGCTCATATCCCCAACTGATACAATGGCCAAAAGATATCTTAACAAATGATGGCAAGTGCCTCATAATTATAAATTTCAGCAATATAATAATAAATGAATAACTAATAACAGTACACATGAAATATGGAGAATAAAGTGCTAATGCAATACTCCATAGGAATATATGTCAGATACGCTAAAAACAGAACAATATATTTTGTAAAGTGCTGATACATTAAATATGGCCACAAAATATCCTACAAATACATCGTTTCAATCCAAAGTGATAAATTGATTTTTAAATCACAATCAGCTACATGCCATATCCTCTAAAGTGCTAGTGCTTAATAAGTGAAAGAGTGAACTAAATATAAGAAAAAATGACGGTTTCTGGGGCTCAAAATTACTATCTTACACAATAAAACATGTTAAATGGACTCTTATGAAAGTAATTTCAAAAGACATAGATGACTTTGAATAAACAGTTGAAGGACCAACACTACAGAAACAGATCAATATATACACAAATGCCATATTTACAAAAAGTTATGCAATTCATCAATATATATATCCGTTATGGCGGCGGTGCGGGCGTTCTTTGAATAAACCCGACTTCTGCATTATCCTTGGGTCTGCCTTCTTGTTTTTGGATGGTATGAACAAGAAAGACTGGTGATTGTATATATATATATATATATATATTCACTGACAAAACCATAGGTTTCACACCAGTTATAGTTAGCTGGAAATTTTACTGACATAAAACCATTGAAATTCCCACGTTATAGTTAGTTGGACTCACTATAACTTGCGCGCCTGCAATGCACTGCTGATGACGTCACATATTACATCACTCATGACATGGTCAGTGACATCACTCATGACATCACTGATGACACCATCCAGTGAATGTGTGTCTTTCTGAAAAATAAATATGTTTTATATATGTATATGTAAAAGGATTTTTAAAAAAAATTGATTGGTTAACTGGCTTATTAAGTGTATCTTAGTGAATACATATATTAGCGAGTATTGTTTAAATATTTAAATGTTTGTATCAGTGTTTCACTTTGTGTATAAGTGGCTGCATGGGTTGGGGAGTAGCTACATGTGTGTGTATATGGGTTATTAGATGTTTTTTTAGTATCAGTATGAGTGTCTGTATGGTTTGGTGGGGGTATTACTTAGCACATAGATGCATCAATGACTGACTCACTGTTTGTGTTTTGAAGACAGCATATGTGCAGGACTGTATGGGTGGATGAGTGTGTATATGTGTGTGTTAGTGAGTGAATGACTGTTTCACTAGTGTTTTTATCAGTAACTACATTTGTTTTAATCTAGTATATGTGAGTATTGATGTATATAAGTGAGTATATGTGAGAGTGAGAGATTGTAAGAGTTCCTGTTTAAATAAGTATGTCTTTCTATAAGTGATTTTTTTAGAGAGTAAGTATTTGTAAGTTTCCTTAGAAGTAAGGTGGTAGTGGGTGTATAGCTGTATATGCAAATAAATGGATGTTCAATAGTTTATTTGCATGTGTGAGTATGTGTGTGAGTAACTTTTGGATGACTGTTGATGTGTAACAGGATGTATAGGTGTATCACTACATATGATGAGTGAGTATATATATGAGTGACTATATAGAACTGTTGGTGAATGAGTGAATGTGTATATAGATGGTGGAATTACTGAATTGGTTGTTGTTACTGGTTTGGGTATCTCCATTTTTTTGAAAATGTTTGTTTCTATTTTTGAATATGTGTTTCAAGCGTTACATTACACTGAAATTAGGTCTGTCACTCTGTCACAAGGAGGGTGTCATCAGTGATGTCATGAGTGATGTCACTGACCATGTCATGAGTGATGTAATATGTGACGTCATCAGCAGTGCATTGCAGGCGCGCAAGTTATAGTGAGTCCAACTAACTATAACGTGGGAATTTCAATGGTTTTATGTCAGTAAAATTTCCAGCTAACTATAACTGGTGTGAAACCTATGGTTTTGTCAGTGAATTTAATAGGTTTTTTAAATGCTAATTCCTAACTATAACTGGTGTGAAACCTATGGTTTTTTCAGTGAATTTCAAAGGTTTTTTAAATGCTAATTCCTAACTATAACTGGTGTGAAACCTATGGTTTTTTCAGTGAATTTCAAAGGTTTTTTTAATGCTAATTCCTAACTATATAAGACCTGAAAGCCCACCAGGAATCTCCAGTATGCGCCAGGGGACTGCATTGCAGAGAGGTGTAATGAAGCCACAACCCTTTTTACACCTCTCTGCAACGCAGCCCCGTGCATGTTTGAAGAGGGGGAACTAATTCCCCTTGCATACTGGGGGCCCCTGGGGGCCAATTAGCCCACCTGGAACCTCCAGTATGCGCCAGGGGCTGCATTGCAGAGGTGTAATGAGGCTATGCCCCTTGTTACACCTCTCTGCAACGCAGCCCACTGCCGCGTTTGCAGAGGGGGAACTAATTCCCCTTGCATACTGGGGGTCCCTGGGGTCAACTAGTCCACCAGGAGCCTCCAGTATGCACGAGGGAGCTGCATTGCAGAGAAGTGTAATGAGGCCACACCCTTGTTACACCTCTCTGCAATGCAGGCCACTGGCGCGTTTGCAGAGGGGGGACTAATTCCCCTTGCATACTGGGGGTCCCTGGATCATATCTGCCCAAACACCAATATTCCAAACGATTGTAACTGACTTTTCTTGAGAAACATTTGGATTTGGATTATCATGTCCTATACTTTGGAATTTTTGAAAGACTGACTTTGAGGATGCTATAAATTACTCAAGTCTGCCCGAATTGTGTGGGTAAAATTGATACCTAGTCACTTTGAATAAGAATATACTTACGTCTCGTCTAACATTTGGAAGAAATATCTAGTTATATGACAACATGATACCGACATAACTTGAAGGAAATAAGAACGCCCTGAAGAAGTTCTGTTGTACAGAACGAAACGTTTCGGCTGGCTGTGGTACATAAACTTAAGGAAAATAAAAGCATTTGAATATACACCAAGATTCAGCGCTTCAATAAGGACTCTAAGTGATATGATTTGATTGGACTCATTGTGAAAGTGGTGCTGTGCCAAACTTTGGAATATTCTCCACTACTCTCTACTACTTACTCTCACCTACTCCATTTCTCTCAAATACTCACTCTCTACTACTCATTCTCTACTACTCTACTACTTTCTACTACTCTCTCTCTACTACTCACTCCCAACTACTCGCTACTCACTACTCCCTACTACTCACTATCTACTACTCTCTACTACTCATTCTCTACTACTCTCTCTCTACTACTCACTCTTTACTACTCACTACTACTCACTACTACTCACTCTCTACTTCTCACTCTCTACTACTCACTCTCTACTACTCTCCCTCTACTAATCACTCTCTACTACACACTCTCTACTACTCTCTACTACTCACTCTCTACTACTCTCTCTCTACTACTCTCTACTACTCACTCTACTACTCACTCTCTACTACTCTCTACTATTCTCTCTGCTACTCATTCCCTACTACTCTCTACTACTCACTCTCTACTACTCACTTTCTACTACTCTCTACTACTCACTCCTTACTACTCTCTACTACTCACTCTCTACTGCTCTCTACTACTCACTCTACTACTTACTCTCTACTACTCTCTACTACTCACTCTCTACTACTCTCTACTACTCACTCTACTATTCACTCTACTACTCACTCTCTGCTACTCTCTCTACTGCTCTCTACTACTCTCTACTACTCACTCTCTACTCTCTATTACTCACTCTCTACTCTCTACCTCTCTATTCTTCTCTCTCTACTAATCTCTACCTCTCTACCGCTACCTCTCTTCCTCTCTACCTCTACACCTCTACCTCTCTACCTCTCTCTACACGCACACACATACACATATATGCATATATATGCATATGCATTTATATATATGTATGTGTATGTATAAAAAAACATTGTTTTTTAAAGAGCTACTTTTTTTTAAAACTGTCATTCTTTTTCCCCATGGTACGCTCCCCGGTGCGCGTACCGGGCGCTCCCCCCGCGAAAATCAAAATTTTTATTTTTTATTTTTTTGCCCCGCGGGGCCCTTTTATGGCCCCACATCAAACCTAGGGGGTCAAGGGGGGTCTACTCTGCCCCCTTATGCTCATTTCCCCCTTTGTTTTGGCCACCTCTCGTGTCTCGATCCTACCGAGACACAAGATGGCGGCCGCTCCGGACTGTTTGGAATGTTTACAGACACACGAGAGCCAATCAGCTTTCCTCACGCAAGTCGCGTGGCGCGCTTGGTGCGCTCCCCGGTGCGCGCACCGGAGCGCGCCTATAGATATATATATATTTTTGAACCTAAATTACTCAAAATCCACTGGAGCACATATCTTGAGACATAGCAAAGGCACATCGGGCTATCAGTCCCTACAATTTTGCCAAGTTTGGTGGAAATCCATTCAGCCGTTCGGGCTAAAAGTGAAATCGACCGCCCTATAGAAATTAACATGGGGAAAACGCGTTTTGGGAACCCCCTTTTATCTCGGCCCCCGCTTGACAAATCCGCCCCAAACTTTCAGGGAAGGACCGGAACGCCGCAAGGCCATTTTGAGGAAATTTTCAGGCAGATTCGTCAACCGGCGCCAAAGGTATTCCAAATAGAATTTTGAGATTTAACATTGAAAAAAATCCTAACTATAAGTACCTACTGGCGACCGCCAGTAGGTAATATATATTACCAACTGGCGGTCGCCAGTAGGTAGTTATAGTTAGGATTTTTTTAAATGTTAAATCTCAAAATTCTATTTGGAATAACTTTGGCGCCGGTTGACGAATCTGCCTGAAAATTTCCGGGGGGAGCGGACCGGGGAGCGTACTATGGGGAAAAAAGAATGACAGACTTTTCCAAAAATGAAGCCTTTTTTTATAAATTGGAGGTAGTTCTAAAAAGAACTGTTTTTTTTCTTTTTGTTGTTTTATATTTTTTTATTTTTTTTAACATTTTGTACTTTTTTGGGGATTTCTGAACAGTTTTATATTTTTTTGTATTTTTCATGGGGAGAAACGAAAAAACAGGGAATTGAAAATGGCTCAACTGGAGCAAAAAAAAAAAAAGAAAAGAAATAATTAGGGTTGATTGGGGCATTTGTGGTTGTCCCCAGCAAGGACGATGAGCTTTACGCTCTGTTCTCGTAGGAGATGGTCTTCCCACAATTTTTACAGATAATTCTGAAATCTGCAAATCGTGGCTGAATGCAAGGCATCGTCTCACTTTCCTCTGGTGCCGACGGAGTGGGTTGCTTCCTTTTTGAGGTGGTGCTTTTGGATTGGGGAGGGTTACTGGCCAGTTCCCTCATCTCTGCAGCAGAATAATTTATTGGATGCTTGCGCTGCATGTGGCGTATCATCGTGTTGTTCCCAAATTAATATTTCTTATTCGGGTTTCCCCTGGAAAGTTCCACGCCACAGATTCTGCAAGTCACCTTTGCTGCATTTACTTTTTTCTTCCCCTGTGGGATAGAAAAAAACTCCCAAATAATGTGTGGTCTTGGCTGGTATGGGGTATTTTGTTCTTGAAGCCATCTTGAACTCCCCTCCTCCTCCTCCTCCTCCTCTTCCTCTTCTTGTTGACCACCAATGATATCTTGAGGTGGTCCTCTTGGTGGTTGTGGTGGTGGTGCGGATGCACCAGCTGCTGCTACTACTGAAGCCATTATATTGATCAAAAAGGTACAGAGAGGTACAAACAGGTCTTCCTAAGTCAAAGGACAAAGTCAGAATTAGAAAAAAAGGTGGGGTCTTTCATCCTTTTGAAAAAAAAAAATGTATTGAACCAATGAAAAGTGTTATTTTTTGGTCACATGACCAGGGGCTTCATCATTATGAAACCAAAACTGTTATGAACCAATGAAAAGTGTTATTTTCAGGTCACATGACCCGACACGCTTACGCTACCCGCCCCGGGGCGCGTCCAGGGACGCGTCACGTAAGCGTGTCGGACGCCTACATTGCGCGATCGTATTCCCTCGAGTGCTTCCGGGTGCGCTTACGCCGTGCGTATCACGCGAACGCGGCTACGCGATACGTCACGATCATGTTTTCATTCGCGATATTGGCGCTTACGGGACGCTCCCCGGGGCGCTTCATAAAACTACGCTTTCCGGGGCGCTCACCGGGGCGCGCACCAGGAGCGCTCCAAGGCAAAAAACAATAAAAAATAAAAATAAATAATAATTTGGCAAAATTGTAGGGACTGGTAGCCCGATGTGCCTTTGCTATGTCTCAAGTGGTTTTTACGAAAAATAACTTTGAAAAAATATATATTGGGCTGCATTGGGCTATATATATGTTAGAGCCCAAATGTAGCCCAATGTAGCCCAATGTAGCCCAAAGATGGTCACCTGAGACAAAAAAAAACAAATGTAGCCCAAATATCAGCCAGATGTAGCCCAACTATAGCCCAATGACAGAATGAACCAGAGTGTTCTAAAGAACAACTAGAGCGCTAACAGTCTTACTTATAAAGTGGGACTTATAGTTAGGAATTAGCATTTAAAAAACCTTTGAAATTCACTGAAAAAACCATAGGTTTCACACCAGTTATAATTAGGAATTAGCATTTTAAAAAACCTTTGAAATTCACTGAAAAAAACATAGGTTTCACACCAGTTATAGTTAGGAATTAGCATTTAAAAAACCTTTGAAATTCACTGAAAAAAACATAGGTTTCACACCAGTTATAGTTAGGAATTAGCATTTAAAAAACCTATTAAATTCACTGAAAAAAACATAGGTTTCACACCAGTTACAGTTAGCTGGAAATTTTACTGACATAAAACCAATGAAATTACACGTTATAGTTAGTTGGACTCACTATAACTTGCGCGCCTGCAATGCACTGCTGATGACGTCACATATTACATCACTCATGACATGGTCAGTGACATCACTCATGACATCACTGATGACACCATCCTTGTGACAGAGTGACAGACCTCCTTTCAGTGTAATGTAACCCTTGAAACACATATTCAAAAATAGAAACTAACATTTTCTAAAAAGTGGATATACCCATAACAGTTACAACAACCAATTCAGTAATTCCACCATCTATATACACATTCACTCATTCCCCAACAGTTCTATATAGTCACTCATACATATACTCACTCATCATATGTAGTGATACACCTATACATCCTGTTACACACCGACAGTCATCAAAAAGTTATTCACACACATACTCACACATGCAAATAATCTAATAAACATTCATTTATTTACATATACAGATATACACACACTACCACCTTACTTCTGAATGAATGAATGAATAAAATATTTAATAGAGCGCACTGCGGCCAAGCGGCTTCCTGGCGCTGGGGACCTGATCAGAACTCACAGAGGAGGCCCAGGGAGACTAGGAAGGGAATGCATGAGAGAAAATGAAGGTTTTGAGGGCTTTGCGGAAATGAGTGTAGATGGGGATGGAACGGATGGAGAGTGGGAGACTGTTCCAGAACTGGGGGGCCAGGACTGAAAACCGGGTACCCCCTGTTCTGGATTTACGGAAGCGAGGGATATGCAAAAGAGAAAGAGAAGAGGAACGAAGAGTGCGGCTAGGGGCATGAGAGGAGATTTGAGAAGTGATGAACAGGGGAGCAGAGCGGGAATGAGCCCGAAAGGCTAAACAGGCCAATTTGAAGAAAGATCTGAAACGGACAGGAAGCCAATGAAGGGACTTGAGAGCCGGAGTGATATGAGAAGATTTAGGAAGGGAAAGGATAATGCGGGCAGCTTGGTTTTGAATGGCCTGTAGACGGCGGGATTCGTAGGCAGGTATGCCCACGTACAGGCCGTTCCCATAGTCAAGGCGGGAGGTGACAAGGGCCATGACTATGGTTTTAAGTGCATCGGTGGAAAAGAATCGTGAGATTTTCCGGATTAAGCAGAGGGACAGAAAACAGGAAGACACGACGGAACTGATCTGACTATGCATGGATACGTCATGGCTAACTTTGATACCAAGGGTGCGAACAGAAGAAGCGGGCAAAGGGGGGGACCAAAAGAAAGGGCCAATGTGCAGGAGACCAAGGGTTCGAGGGGCCACCAGTGAGGACAAGTTCCGTCTTGTCTGGATTGAGCTTCAAATGATTAGCGCTCATCCAGTCAGAAATAAAAACTAAGGTGGAACAAAACTTGGGGAGAGAATCAGGGGTAGAATAGAGATCAAAAACGAGCTGGAGGTCATCTGCGTAATTGTACACAGAGACCCCCAGCTCAAGAAGGGAGGTGATGAGGGGATGGATATAAAGATTGAAAAGGAGGGGGGAAAGAGAGGAACCTTGGGGAACGCCACAAGTGACTGGGCGGGGAGGGGCAGAGAAACCGGGGAGATGAACCGCCTGGGACCTGTCCCAAAGGAAGGACGCAAGCCAAGAAAAGGCCGCGCCCCGAATGCCCGCTGCGCTGACACGTTCGAGAAGGATGGAGTGGTCAACCGTGTCAAACGCAGCGGACAGAACGAGAAGGACCAGGGCTTGGGGGAGGTTAGAGAGTCGGCCTTCCCCTTGAGCTCGTCCAAGACTGCGAGGACCACCGTCTCCGTGGAGTGGCCCGGGCGGAATCCCGCCTGATAGGATGCCAGGAGGCCGTTCTCCTCTATGTAAGTGGAGAGGCAGGAGGTAACATGGGCTTCAAGGATCTTGCCGAGATAGGGAAGAAGAGAAATGGGTCAGAAATTAGAAGGGAGAGAGGGATCCAGGCTGTTTTTTTTAGAATAGGGAGGACTATAGCGGATTTAAAAGAAGAGGGGACAGAACCAAGAGCCAAGCTAAGCTAAACTAAGCTACGCTAAGCTACGGAAACTTACACATACTTACTCTCTTAAACAATCACTTATAGAAGCACATACTTATTTAAACAGGAACTCTTACAATCTCTCACTCTCACATATACTCACTTATATATATCACTACTCACATATACTAGATTAAAACATATGTCGTTACTGATAAAGACAATAGTGAGACAGTTGTTTACTCACTAACACACACATATACACACTCATCCACCCATACAGTCCTGCACATATGCTGTCTTCAAAACACATACAAACAGTGAGTCAGTCACCAACCCATGCAGCCACTTATACACAAAGTGAAACACTGATACTTATATTTAAATATTTAAAAATTAGTCGCCAATATATGCATTCACTAAGATACACTTAATAAGCCAGTTAACCAATCAACTTTTTTAAAAACAAAACATACATTAAGACACTTATTTAAACATTTATTTTTCCATTGACCTTTACATATACATAAAAAAAACATATTTATTTTTCAGAAAGACACACATTCACTGGATGGTGTCATCAGTGATGTCATGAGTGATGTCACTGACCATGTCATGAGTGATGTAATATGTGACGTCATCAGCAGTGCATTGCAGGCGCGCAAGTTATAGTGAGTCCAACTAACTATAACGTGTAATTTCATTGGTTTTATGTCAGTAAAATTTCCAGCTAACTATAACTGGTGTGAAACCTATGTTTTTTTCAGTGCATTTAAAAGGTTTTTTAAATGTTAATTCCTAACTATAACTGGTGTGAAACCTATGGTTTTTTCAGTGAATATATATATATATATATAGACACTCACAAACAATAACATATAAACTGTTGTTTTTAAAATACCAATTTAATTGCACATAAAAAAGTAAGCAATAGGGGGCGTGGCCAACTGCCGAACATGGCGGCAGCTTAACCCGGGAGCTCCGCAAGGCAGACCGGCCCGCGAAAGAATCCGAATGCCCATCCGTACACTGACCCGCCTGAAGGGGTGAAATCGGCTCCAGGAACCAAGCGGCGCACATCGAGCCGCCCCTGGTGAAAATCCGAAGCCGGGAAGTGCTCCGTTCGGCGCCGGCGAGGTGAGGCCTCCAACAACCCAGCAGCACCGGCCTGCAGTACAGGGAGTGCCCGACCGGAAGTTCACCCTACCCGGCCGGAAGAAGTTGACTCCAGCCGGCGCCCACGTCGCGTCGCCAGACGCCAGGCCTCCACACAGCGCTTGAATAGCACTGCGCCTGGGATAAGCCACCGGTCCCTCTGAGGAACGCAACACCTGTCCTCGAGGGCGGAGGAGTCCCTGCGCAGCGGAGGAGTCATCCGAAGACGGCACTGCCGGGCGGGCGCCCCACACACACGACAAGGTGGGCCGAAGGCGCATGGTCGGCGCAGCAACCCCCCCCCCCCGCTGCTCTGACCATTGGTCCGTGATAACATAGAGAAGAAGGGACGCTGGCGGATTAGCGGCGCCAGCCACCAAACCACCCATAGAGGGCCTGGGGGGCGGCAGTATAATCCACAAGAAGGGGGCACCGCCCTAAACGAGAGAACCTGCGAAGTGCATGCACTTGGGGCGGACGCCGCCGGCGACACAGTGAGACCTGCTATTGACTCCGACTGCAGCGACCACGGAGGCGAGGCCCTCGCACGTGGCTGGAGCATAACACTGACCTCCGAGCGGAGTGCGACTCGGACCTGGCATCAAGGGGCTTCGGTGCGCTACGATCCGGACCTTTCCCATCTGCCTTGACGGCGCGCGCCCAGGAGACGTTGAGCACAGTGGGGGACCGGGCCAGGGACAGCGGAACAGACCGGACTGTGCGGTCCTACGCTTAACATAATGGCAGGCAAGAACACGAGGAGCACGACGACGACGCAAGCGAAGCTTGATAAATTTGCCTATTCCCAGAGCGGCCACTCGCAGGGGCCTGGACGTTACTCCACCGGTGCCTCCTCTGATGCAAATGGGACTGGGAAAGTTACTCTGGAAGCCATTATGAGAACCCTCACCGAAGTCCAGGCAACAGTGGGCACCATTTCCACCGAGGTGAACCTGCTGAGAGCTGATTTAAAAAAAATGTCAGAAAGAGTGTCTCAAGTGGAGGTAGTCACGAAGTCCCTCATTGAAGACACCTCAGATCTACAGGTGGCGATGGAGAGACTGGAGAAGACCACCAAGCAACTACAAGAAAAACTGGATGACCAAGAAGGGCGCTCCAGAAGGAATAACGTCCGTATCCTAGGCCTTCCGGAATCGGAAGGGAAGGGGGCCATGGACCTATACATTGAGGACCTCATCAAGACCAAACTACAGCCTAAAGGCCTGTCCAATTTCTTCTCCATCGAGAGAGCGCACCGCGTCCCGGGGGGTGCGGCCAAACCAGGAGCCTCACCGCGGCCGGTGCTGGCTAGACTCTTCAACTATAGGGACAGGGACGCCATCCTGCAAGCAGCCAGGGTGGCACCACCGGTGAAAATTCAAAACTCTACTCTGGCATTCTTCCCAGACTACACGGCCGAGGTGGCCAGACGTCGGAAATCCTTCACTGAAGTCAAGAAGACACTACGTGACAGGGGCCTGCCCTACTCAATGCTCTTCCCCGCCAAACTGCGGATTGTGGCAGAGGGAAAGACAAGGTTTTTCGACACCCCCGAGGTGGCAAGAGAATGGCTGGATGGCTGGAGACCGGTGGGCAAACCCCAACGCCCGCACAGGGATCGCCAGGACCGCCACAGTGAGAAGACGACGGACCACCGTCCGGCCAGCCCGGCTACAGAACAGGGCGCAGCCGGGGGATTAGACTCTGATCTCGAGAGGGACCCGTTTGATTCTGGTCAGCCTAGCAGGGGTTGATTGCCTGAACTGGAAGCAACACGATCTGATCACAGCCCTTGGGACTTCGGGCCGATGGAACTGAGTAGGGCGGGTTATGGCCGGTGCCTGTAGGGGACTCACCAACCCCACAAGCAAGTAAGCTAGACAGGGGGGGGGACAAAAGCACTCTGCCAAGTTGGGGATGCGGGTGGGTTTTCGTCTGTGGTGCAGGGGAGCAGGGAGGGGGTGGGGAGATGGGAGTTGTGGGGGTAAAGTTAAAGTTAAGTTTATTGGTCATCGTCATTGCGGTTATACAAGGCACAGTCCCATTACTAGCCAACAGAGTCAGGCGTCGCATCCACACACCGGCTTCACCATGTTGCTGCACATTGATATCATGAGTCATGAGCCTGAATGGCACACCGAAACCGAGCAACACCCGCTGAGGGTACCCCTGTAACGACACTGGTGCCCCCACTTAAGCTCCTTACATGGAATGTCAGGGGGTTGGGGGACAAAATTAAGCGTGGCCTGGTGCTGCACACTATTAAACGACATAAATCTGACCTAGTGCTGCTGCAGGAAACACATCTAGCAGGGACCACTTGCAAAGCACTGAATAGGCGTGGTTACACCATGGCAGTACACTCCGAATTCACTTCAGGCTCCAGAGGCCCTGGAATACTCCTCAAACACAACTCATCCTTTTTAGTCACTGGCCGCAAGACTGATGATCAGGGGCGGTTTGCAGCACTCTCAGGCCAGTGGGAGAGGAGGGCTCTAAATGTGGTATCTGTATACATCCCCCCAGCACTTCATTCTACAGCGCTACCAGCACTTGGCCAATTTCTTATCGATCTCCCGGAGGGTGATATGATACTTGGGGGGGACTTCAATGCTATATCAGACCCCTTACTAGACACCTTTCCTATACGGGATCGTCAGAGAGGGGCTGCCACACTTCCTGGATTCTTGACGGCCATGGGCCTCACGGACGTATGGCGTCACCTGAACCCCACGGCGAAGCAGTACACACACTACTCAGCACCCCACGATAGCCTCTCACGTATTGATTACTTCTTCTTTTTAGGGGTTGGGCTGGGCTCGGTGGATGGACTCGAAATCCTGCCAAGAGGCATCTCTGACCACTCCCCGATCTCCCTTCACCTCTCTACTAAAGAATATAAGCGAGCTAGGCTGTACCCGATCTATCCTAATTACCTGCAGATACCTGGCATCAGGAAGAAACTTAAGTTGGCCACGACACACTATTTCAATGAGAACACGGGTTCAGTCACCTCACCCTCAGTGCTGTGGGAAGCATACAAAACGGTCCTGCGAGGAGCATCCATATCGGCCATTACTGGGTATAAGAGGGAATCCAGAACTGAACTGGCTAATTTGGAATTGGCATTACACACGGCGAACAGCGCGCACATGGCAGACCCCACCCCTGACACAGCACATGAGCTACAGCTCCGTCAACAGCAACACCAGGCACACCTCACTACAATCACTAAAGGACATCTTGCAAACACCGCGCACCGCATCTACGATGTGGGTGATAAGGCAGGGAGAATGCTGGCATGGCTAGACAAGCGGGGCGGCAGTAACAGGGGAATACAACGACTTTACGATGCGACGGGCCAACTGCAGACTCACCCGGAACAGGTAGTCAATGCACTAGCACACCACTTTCGGGGGATCTACACACCGACACGGCCGGTCACTGAGCAGGAGGCAGTAGAGTCACTCAGTCACATTTCCATCCCTGTGCTCACGCCTGAAGCACGGCAGGAACTTGATAATGACCTGACAGAGGGGGAGGTCCAGTTGGCAATACAGGCGCTGCAGTCCGGCAAGGCCCTAGGCCCCAACGGGATTCCTGTGGAGTGCTATAAGGCGGTGGACACGGTGCTGGCCAAGCCCCTAATAGCCATGTATAAAGACAGCGCACAAAAGGCACTGCTTCCACTCGACCAACGCACGGCCACTATCGTAGCCATCCCCAAACCAGCCAAGCCACCGACAGAATGCGCCTCGTACCGACCCATTTCCCTACTCAACACAGAAGCGAAAATCCTGGCGAAACTCCTGGCCAGTCGTCTGACCAAGCATCTGAGTACCCTGATACACCCTGACCAATCGGGCTTCATGCCACATAGGAGTACAGCGCTGAACCTGCGAAGGGTACATGGAGTACTGGCGAGGGCACACCTTCTCACGGAACAGGCTGCGATACTCTCCCTAGATGCTAAAATGGCGTTTGATCTGGTGGAGTGGGAATACCTGTTTGCTGTCCTAACTCGGATGGGTTTCGGACCCCATTTTCTAGCGTGGGTGCGACTACTCTACACCCAACCGATGGCACAGGTGGTTGCGAATGGCCGCATATCATCACCCTTTCCACTGGGGAGGGGAACGAGACAAGGGTGCCCGCTATCGCCCCTCCTTTTTACGATAGTGCTAGAACCGCTGGCAATCCTGCTCAGGGAGACGCCGCTCTTCCGGGGCATCACTTGGGGAGACGGGTGGGAGGACAAGGTCTCCCTATACGCAGACGACATGCTGATCTACATGACCGGGCCGACTGAAGGGGTCCCCGCCCTGTTGGCAGTCTGCGATGAACATGGCAAGGCTTCGGGCTACACCTTGAACTGGTCCAAGTCTGTACTTTATGTCCTCAAGGGCCCGGGTCCGGTGCTACCGGCTAACTGTCCCCTCAAAATAACCACCTCCTCGTTTAAGTACTTGGGTATTTTTGTGACGACCGATGCTAAACAGTTCTATACCGAAAACTTGCAGCCACCTCTGCAAAGATTGCGTGCTGATGTCAAATATTGGGCTGCACTGCCGCTGACCCTCTTAGGGCGAGCGGCGCTCTATAAAATGATGGCTCTTCCCAGGTTTCTCTATGTACTCGAAAACTCCCCGTATGTGGTTAACCCACAGTACTTTCGACAGGTAGCGGCTTTGGTCTCCAGTCTGCTATGGAGTAATGGTCCAGCGCGAATAGCGCAGACTAAATTGGTGAAGAGCTGGTACGAGGGGGGGATAGCATTACCCAATCTCCAACTATATTACTGGGCATCGCAGCTTAAGGTTATTAATTGTTGGATCCATGTTACACGGGAAGACCCTGCATACAAGTCGGATTGGGCACAGCTGGGGACCGAGGGCATGCTCTCGGTGCTGTACAATTACCCGCAAGTGAAAGCCCTAATTGGCCCAACGCTCCACACGGCGACACTTTGGCACGCGGCGCAAACACACCTGGGATGGAAGGGTAAAATCACCAGGCTCACCCCGTTATGGGACACAAAAACACTGGGTAACCTGCGGGCCTGTAAAGGGTTTACGAGGTGGGATGATATAGGGATCTCGGTGGTGGGGGACCTCTGGGACAAGGGCACGGTTATTCCTTTCACACAGCTCCAACAACAATACGGCCTGAGCCCCACTGAAACATACCGGTATGTACAAATCAGGCATGCTCTACTGCGAGCAATCCCACCGGACACCACACCCCCAGAATCATCGCCACTAGAGGACAGACTACTCACCGAATTCATGGAGCAGAAAGCGACCTCACTCACGTACAAAAAGCTGATTAATATCCTGCCAGATCCCGCACAAAAACTTAAAGAGAAATGGGTGGGAGAATTAGGTGACATGGACGAAACGGAATGGAACGAGGCACTGGCCTCACCGCGGGAAGTAGGAATATCGGCTAGATTCCGCCTGGTACAGCTCAAGGTGTTACATCGCACCTACTACACCCGCACTCTACTACACAAAATACAGAGGGCACCACACCCATACTGCCTCAGGGGGTGCGGGGAGGAGGGAACGCTCATCCACACGTTATGGGAATGTCCACAGATCAGGGAATTCTGGAGGCAGATTATGCGTACAATCTCACAGGCCATCAATGTGTCTGTCCTGCCGGAACCTCGTAAATGCCTGCTAAACGTCTGGGACCCAACAGACCTAAACAGGTATGGACAGCTGTGGGTCACACTAGCAGTGACAGTGGCCAAACGGGACATTGCACAGAGGTGGGGCGCCCCGGAATTGCCGACGGTGGCAGGGTGGATAAGAAACATGGACCTCCTCATGGTGAAGGAAAGAGCAGAGTATGTGTTAAGAGCTTGCCCCCGCAAGTGGAATCAGGTATGGACGCCGTGGAACAAATATAGGGGCGAACCATGTGAGGCTTTGCCAGAGGGTGAGGACTCGGAATCAGAAGAGGATGAGGACTAGTGGCAATGGCAGTGCCAGCATGCTGATGAGGGGGGCCGGGAAACGGCGGGTGCACACCGCTAACATAGGTGACGTACTAAATGACTGAGTCTGTATGACAATGTATGTGGATGAACACACCCAATTGCACAACGATGACCATTGTTGGGTTTAATGTTGGTTTTCTTTTCTTTTTCTTCATTTTTTTGGTTTGATGCCGGACAACTGTATCAAAACTGCATTATTGGGGTAGTTGTCGTGGACGGGGGGCAAAACTGGGCCGCAATGTGCATATGCTTATTTTGCTCACTGTTCTACTACTAAGCCGTTGCTGAAACTGATAGTTGCTGATGTAAAATGTGTTAAATCTTTACCCTCGTGGGGGCACGTACTGATGATATGTAAATGCAACTACCGAATGACAGTATGAATATCCTTTTTTGAACTCCTGACAATAAAGAATAAAAAAAAAAAAAAAGTAAGCAATATAAAAGAATACATTTAACTGAAAATAAATTACGTTACAACCATGAATTTAAAGAATGTAATTTTAAATACACCAGAAACATAATATTAATATAATTTGCAACAATATAAGCAAAACTATAGCATTCCAGGAATAATACATATGCTATTCCCACTCTAGTCTGTGCAACAGTATTGAATGCATTGGACTTAGTAGGGATAAAATTTACTATTCCCTATCCAGTCTGTGCAACAGTAAGGAAAGCGTTGGACTCAGGAGGGGTAAACTGTACTATTCCCACGCCAGTCGGTGCAACAGTAGGGAAAACATTGGACTGTGGAGGGGTACTTACACATATAAAATGTGAAACTATTATTAAAATAATATTTGTCATTTATAATATGATTGACTATTTTTGAATAATATAAAAAGTATATACACACATATATAAAAAGTATATACACATATATATATATATATATATACACATATATAGATAGATATATATATATATATATATATACATACTCAGGAGGGGTACAATTTGCAATTCCCACTACTTTCTGGGCAACAGTAAGGAAAGTGTTGCACTCATGAGGAGCAACATTTACTATTCCTACTCCAGTTGGTGCAACAGTAAAACAAGTGTTGGACTAAGGAGGGGTAAAATCTAACATTCCCACTCTAGTCTGTGCAACAGCAGAAGAGAAAGCATTGGATTTAGGAGGGGTAAAATGTATTTAAACTCACTCCGCTCGGTGGAACAGTAGGGAAAGCGTTGGACTCAAGGGAGGTCAAATGTATTATTCCCACTCCAGTCTGTGCAACAGTAGGGAAAGCATTAGACCCAAGAGGGGTAAAATTTACTTTCCCACTCTAGTCGGTGCCTCAGTAAGGAAAACGCTAGACTCAGGAGAGGTAAAATGTACTATTCCCACTCTATTCTGTGAAACAGTAGGGTAAGCAACGGACTCAGGAGAGGTAAACTGTACTATTTCCATCACATTTGGTGCAACAGTAGGGAATGCGTTGGCCTCAGGAGAGATCAAATGTATTATTCCCACTCCAGTCAGTGCAACTGTAGGGAAAGTATTAGACTCAGGAGGGATACAAATTTACTAATCACATTCCAGGCGGTGCAACATGAAGAAAAGCGTTAGACATGGGAGGAGTAACAATTACTATTCCCACTCCAGTCTGTGCAACAGTAGTGAAAGTACTTCACTTTAAACACATAACGTATTTTATTACAAGTATTATTGTAATAAAATTATAAAACAATTAATCTAAAATTGAATAACTAAAACAACTAAACAAGTGAAATAATTATAAATTTTTTAAATAATTAATCTAAGATTTTTTTTATTTAATAATTGCATTACATATACACACTATAATCTCTTAAACCTAGCAATGCACATTTAACATATATCTAAGTTAACAAATTATAATTACACATTTTGCATAATTAATTAATAAATAATAAATAAAAAAATTATAATTAATCAATTATAATGTAATTAACTTTCCAACCTATATCCCTACAAACCCAACAAAACAAACTAAAATATAAATAAATTCATTATATCTACACAAATTACATAACTAATTACCAAATAATTAATAATGTATCAATAATTACTAACTTATCAATTATAATTTAATTAACTTCCCACCCTATACCCCTACAAACTAAACAACTCACACCTACAATATAAGTTAAAAAATATGATTTACAAATAATTATTATTAATTACAAAAAAATAGAAATGAATTATACTTAATTACCGTCCCACACTGCATCCCTACAAACCTCAAAACATGCTACAACACTATAAATTACTATGTTACAATTAAATAAAAAATATAAATAACTTAGAATTACAAACTATATTAAAAAATATTAATAACAATTACACATATAGTTTAAAACATATTGGGGGCCCATTACGATGGTGGGTGGACACCGTAACGGTGAGCGGGGCCGACCGCTAGAGGTGCTACGGTCCCGCTGTGCCCATTAGGATGCGGCCGCCACCCTGGCGGTCGTATCCTACACATTGAACATTGTGGCGGACGGTGCTGTAAGCAGCACCCTCCACAAGGTTAAATTTGCATTGGCATGCAGAACCTGACAGGCATCGCGCGGTGCCTGCCACCTTGTGCATGCCAATGTAGGGGGGTACCATGGGCACCACCCAAGTGCAGCCCCCCCGGGGGCCTGCAACAGGCCCCCAAAGCAATTCCCGCATGCATTTCAGTGACGGCAACGCCGCAACGGAAAGGCATGCGGGAATCTTTTGTGGGGGCCTGTTGCGGGTCCCCAGGGACTCTGGCGGTGGGGGGTGCACATAGGTAGGTACCTATGGTACTCCCATTGCAATGTACAACATGGCAGGAACCGCGCAGGCCCCGTCACGTTGTGCATTGACATGCATGACGTGCATTTTAGCATTGCGGCGGGCAGTGCTTTCAGTACCGCCCGCCGCAATGTTAAATATGCGGGATGCGCCCGCCACTGTGGCGGGCGCATCCTAATGGCCCTCACGGGACCCCCACCCTTATGGCGGCGGTCCCTTTTTACGTTGGGTTTGTCCGCCCGCCATCCTAATGACCCCCTTTATTTCTGTGTCAAATTATTAAAAACTTGATATTTCTGCATCTCAATATTTTTAAAACGACAATATGTCCGAATACCACCCACAATTAAGCAGAAAATGCTGAAAAATTGCATAACTACTTTGACCCTGACAATAAAGACTAAGGGCCTGTTCACAAATTTTGGCAGTGCGTGCGGCACACCACCGCAATGCTGCTGCACTGCCCAAATTTCACCTACACCCGCCCACCAGTTTACAAGTATTTTTTTGCTCTGGCAGGCACATGACGAGGCAGTCCTGTGTCGGTGCAGTTTAAAGGTTCATAGTGAGCCGGAATGCTGAACATACTCCTTGTATGTATTTATGATTAGTTTGTGTGTTTTTTCATATGACCTTTTTACAGTTCGTAAAAAACGGAACATATATGGGGACTACTTGTGTTCAAGGTATTGCCTGTACATACGGGCAAAATTTCGAGATTGCTCATTTGATTATCCATTCCAACCCCTTCATCTCTAACATTAAGATGCAGAGATGTTTCATAGATAAAAGTTTTATCATCTGGAGGGGAATGGAGAACCAGGTGAAGGATTCACTAACTGGGTCAATGACAGAAATACCTACCTCAGATTTACCATTCCAATAACCAGGGACAAAATATCATTCTTCAATTGACAAATCAAGGCTCAGAACTATACTTTGGAAAGTGAGATCTTTTATAAAGAAAGTAGCAAAAACAATATCCCTAGATATGACAGTTTCCATCCTAATTCTCTTAAGGAGAATTGACCGATTGGTCAACTTCTGTGTCTAAGGAGGAAATGAATGACAAAAGAAGATTGCAAATAGCATGCAAACAAGCCAGCTGAAGAACTCAAGGAAAAAGTATACCTGGAGCAGGTGCTATAGAAGGCAATGAAACAAGCACTATATAACCCCATGACCAACTACTTGAAAGCTTCAATAAAATAAAGGCGGATCACTTAATATGTGTTACAACATACAGAATTCATTCAAACAAGATGAAAACCATCATCTAAAAACACTGGAGAATTCTTATGTCTGGGCCACTGAAATTGAAAAAGCCCATCTTCTCAGTTAGACGTGGTAATGGTAGTGCATATAAGGCCAAAAACTATCAAAGTTACTCCCACAATAAAACCAATGTGGAATTTACCCCCATAGCTGGGTATTTCCCTCGTGAACATTGCAACATTTCACTACTTATCAGAAATGTAAAAGAACTATATCTTGGGCTTGGCACCCCTTGGAACCTCAAGAAACATACTATGTGTGACTCATGTAATGTTATCTATATTGTTATTTGCCCCTGCAACTTAAATATAGCGCCATGACCATGCAGAAGATCAAAATACATATACACGAACAGGGGAGTACATTCAACAGCAACCAAACTCATGAGGCAATTTTTTGGGACACGAATCATTCAGAAAACGAACTCTAATGGTTTGTAATTGAGAAATTAGTCCCAGACACCAGCTACAGTGATTCAAAACAACTTTACTCCGAACAGCTTTGATCCACCATCTAAAAACAGAACTGGGATTGAAGGAAGAAGTTGCATGGACCCAGTTACAGTCATGCCAAGATGCCTTACATATTGAAGATGCGCCTAGAATATTTCTACACAAATGTGTTTTATGACATCAGTCATCATCGGAATTTCAATAAAAACCTGGGAGTATCATCTTAGTAAGAAAAAATCCTCACAACACTTTAAAATAAATATATATCTACCTTCGTATTGAGGCATATACAAAAAAATAGGTATAGTCTTGTGTCTAATACATTATACTTGCTTAGCTCCTTTTTGTTGAGTTTATATAAATAATAAGTAAATAACTAGAACTAATAAATGAGCTGGATAATGGTGTTATAAATAAGTGTTTACAAAACTACAGCTGCTTTATGACAGGAGCCATCACATTTTCTTTGTGGAAAAGCATAATTTCCAGGTTCCCGCTTGAGATGGGAGTGCCAAGACACAAGGCACATTCCGGAGCTGGTGAAAAATGCAAGGTCTCTGCATTGTGGTGCGATAGGTGGCAGCGTGCCAGCAGTGTAGCGTTTACTGATTGCGCCATACAGTGGCATAGCGTGCTCGCGCTAATGATCACAGGGGCCAGCAGATTAGTTTTACACGCGGCTCCGACTGACTAGCCGAGGCCCCGCCTTTATTATTTATACCCGCGAACGTCTGATGTCACACGTCAGCGTTCGCTCGTTCCTATCACGTGGTTGTGCTGGAACGCCACCTCGTGCGTCAGAACATTACATTCCTTCCAACCTTTATTAAACAACAACATTTTAACAATGCGTTTCAGGTAAAATGACGATGAATCTGTTACCAGTCTCAGTTCTTGATGACTACACCAGATAGTCCGCCAGCTGAGAAGATGGCGCCGGATTCCTTCGTAGGCCATACCGGCTCTGTCCACCTCGGTATCCAACTGCATTCGGGGATCTGCTCTCAGAGGTGTTATGCTCCCCTCGGGGTGAGGGAGAGAGAGACAGATCACCCCTGGGGGATGCTGGCAGGGATCGAGAACTTTGGTCCATCAGATTTTCGTCATCGGGCGGACACTGGTCTGTGTCCTGGGTTTTAGGTGATTGACTCAGGGGCAGTCTTTCCGATTCTGACCTGGGTCCTACAGGAGTCCCAGGATACGCTTTCTTGAAGAAGGATACGTCTCTCGTGACAGTCTCTGCTCCTCTCTGAGCGGTCACCATTGTGCCGGTCCGGCGTGTGACGGTCCATGGCCGGTGCTCGAAAGGAAGTCTGAACTTGCTCCCAGGATATCGATCCTTGACGTATACTCGATCTTGCGATTGGATGGTGGACTCTTTGGCTCCTCTCCGCTTGCTGGCCTGATTGTTTGAGCGAGTTCTGTTAGCTAGGGTCTTTTCTCCACTGGCTTGCTTGGGGACCCAGGTTGGGTGGTGAGGAAGCGTGTCACTCAAAGTTCGCCCATGGTTGCCGTTCCCGGCGCTGCCTCCGTGGTGAGGTGAGGGGTCATCCTGTATTCCCTCAAGAAGCTGTAGATCGCCCTTTCCAGAGGAGATCCGTCGGCCACCGCGATGCGTATTGTCTTGTTGAGGGTACGCATGAACCTTTCCACTTTCCCATTTGCTTGGGGCCAGCGTGGAGTGATATTGCGATGGTGGATTCCCCATCCTCTCAGATATTCTGCAAATTCTTGCCCCTGGAAGGGAGGTCCGTTGTCTGTTTTTACCACTTCGAAGATGCCATGAGTGGCAATGGTCTTCTCGAATTTTGCGATCACTTCACTGGCTGTCTGGCTTCCCACAATTTCCACCTCCGGATATTTGGTGAAGTCGTCAATTATGACCAGGGCATAGCGTCCATCCGGGAGATGCCCAAAGTCCGCACTCACACACTCCCACGGCCTCTTGAGGTTTTCTTCAGTGGCCACAGGGTGGGGTCGATCTGCTTGTCCTGCCGCTTGACACCAGTTGCATGCCCTCACTGTTTGTTCGACCATGGCATCCATGCCGGGGAACCAGACCTTGGCCCTCAATCTGCTTTTGGTTTTCACCATTCCTTGATGCCCTCAGTGTGCTAGGTCCACTGCCTGCTGGGTGAGGCTAGTCGGCATCACTAGTCTGGGGCCTCGTAGGAGACATACTTGGCTGTCGACGGATAGTTCTCCTTTCACTCTCAGGATGGATTCCAGCGTCAGCTTGGCTTGGGGGGTCTTCCGGCTCAATGACTCTTGGATAGCCTTCCACTCTCCCGACCTGACTGCCTCCGCGGCTGCTTGCAGGCATTCGTCACCTCTTGAGGCTTCAATGATTGCTGCTAGGCTTATGGGAAGGGGTCGTGATCTCTCAGTCACTAGACGGACAAACTCTTCTGTGTCTTCCGCCTCCTCTTGTTCCTCTTTAGTGGCTTGTCGGGGATGCCTGGATAGATAGTCTGCCGGGTTCGTGGACCCGGGTTTGTACTCCACTCTGTAATCGTATCCTTGTAACTGGAGGATCCATTTCTCAATTCTGGGTGGCGGCTTTGAGGCTGATCCTTGGAAGAGAGGTATGAGTGGCTTGTGGTCGGTGGACACTGTGAAGTGGTGGCCATATACATATACATGGAAATGCCTACAGGCCCAATGAATGGCGATAGCTTCTCGCTCAATTTGCGAGTATCTTTGCTCTGTTTCGGTCAGGGACCGACTGGCGTAGGCGATGGGGGCCCACTCTCCGTTGTTCTGCAATTGAGCCAGTACTGCTCCTAGGCCGTACGGGCTGGCATCTATGGCCACATTGGTGTACGACAGGGTGGTGTCTGCCGACAAGGCCGCTTTCGTTGCGTTGAAGGCTTGCTCTTGTTCAGGGCCCCACTGCCACGTGGTTGTGGATTTGGTCAATTCTCTGAGAGGCTTGGTAAGGTTGGATAGGTCGGGGATAAAGCGCCCGCAGAAATTTACCATGCCCAGGAAGCTCCTGGCTTCTGAAATGTTCGTTGGAGCAGGGGCCTCCTGGACGTCTTTCACTTTATCTGGGTCCGGGGCTACCCCTTGATCAGAGAATGTATATCCAAAAAAGCTGATCCTATTCTGTAGGAATTGGCACTTCTCACGGTGCAGAGTGAGGCCGGATTCTTGGATCCTCTTAAGGACTCCTCTCAGCCTCTGGTGGTGTTCTTCCACTGTTGATGCGTAGATCAATAGATCATCGCTAACGTTTAGCACTCCTTGGAGTCGGCTGAGGACCTCTCTAATGGTGTTCTGAAACACTTCAGCTGCACTGGAGATGCCGAAGTTTAGGTGCCGGTATCGTCTGAGGCCTACATGGATGGAGAAGGTGGTTATATACCTCGAGTCTGGATGGAGTGGCAGCTGGTGATAGCCCGATCGGAGGTCCATTTTGGAGAACCACTTGGCTCCGTTCAGCTCTCCTAGGATATCGTCGATAGTGGGAGTCAGGTGTCGTTCCCTTTTTACGGCGGCGTTAGGGAGGCGCATGGCCACGCAGATGCGGACTTGTCCGGGCTGTTTTGGCTTCCTGGCAATCACAATCGGGGATACCCATGAGGTTGGTCCGCTGACTTTCTCTATGATGCCTTGTTTTTCTAGGGCCTCCAGCTTTTCTTCGACCTTCCGTCTCAGATGGAACGCAATCCGCCTGTGCCTCAACGCCACTGGCTGCACCGATGGATCAATGTGCAGGGACACTTCTTTTCCTTTCAAACACCCGATTCCTTTGAACACCTCGCCAAACTCCTCCATGATGGTTTCCAACTCTTCTTCCAATACTGCCATGGCAAACGATATTAGTTTTAATTCTTCGGCCGATTGCCCACTCAACAGCATGCCACTGCCTTCCTTCGTGACGTAGATGGTGGTGCCTATCTTCATCTCTCCATGCTCCACGTCGGTCTTGAAACATCCAATAAGTGGGATGGGCGTCTTTTGGCCATACGCGAATACTCGAATTTTCGCTTCTCGCAGCGGAGGCTTTACGCGCAGTTGGTTGTAGACGTTGGCCGCCATCAGCTCAATGGACGCCCCTGTATCGATAGTCACTTTTACCTCCTGTTGGTGGATCATGATGCGGCATTTAAGCAGGCAGCGCTTTTTCCTTTGTGGCTGGTTGATTGCGAACACATAGTGTACTGGGTACTCGTCGGTGTCTTCGTCCATGTCATTGCTATCCGGCTCTTCTTGCACTGCTTGTGCAGCCTCCTTCTTGGCCTTGGTGGAGGTGGATCTGCATACTGCTGCGAAATGGTTTAGCCACCCGCATGCGCTGCATTTCTTCCCTCTTGCTGGGCAATCTTGCATGCGGTGAGGCTGGCCACCGCAGTACCCGCATTCCTTTTTTTGGTTTCCGCTTGTCTCCTTCCTCCGGTTTGCCTCACTTTGGGCCTTACTACGTTCCCTTTCTCCGCCACGTGGGCCTGTTTCCGTTTTGATGGGACGATGCAGGGCCCCTTCCATGTGTGACGCCCTTGCCAGCGACAGTTCTTTTGACCGGCCTAGTGTGAGGATGTCCGCCAGCGGCTTGCCGTCTTCCTGGAGGATGGCGACTCGGAGTTTGGAGGAGTAGCACCCGTGGATTATTTGTCCTCGGATCTCTTCCTGCTCGTCACGGAATCGGCATGTGCTGGCTAACTCCTTCAGGTGGCCATGGAACGCGTCTGGGGACTCTTCGGCTTCTTGCTTCGCTTGACGGAAGATGAATTTTTCATAATCTCTGTTAGCCATGGGTTCAAAGTGGGCATTTGGGGCGGTCAGGAGGGTGTGGTATGTTTTTGGAGTGGCTTCCACGAGGGTTTTGTGTATTCGGTGGATATCCTTGCCACCTAGATGTAGTAAGAGTACTCTGCGCCTTTCTCTAGATATCTCTGCCCCCTCAAAGTATATTTAGAGGCGATCGGTCCAATCACTCCAGCGCGGGGCCAGGGACGAAGGGGAACCATCGACGACGAATGGCTCGAGGGCTGGGATCGACGCCATTTTGGCACGTGCACCGCGTGCTGCGTAGGCTGTGTACCGTCCCTCTTCCCCCTAGGCAAATACGTCGAGATTCGACGCCCTTTGTTCCACTGGGCACCGTATTTGCCTTTGTGTCGCCTGTGGGGCGGTTAGATCGAGGTCACCAGCCCAGGCATGGTTTTCCACCTGGCCCAGGAAGGCAAACGGGGGCGCTGTTCCACCTGTAGGCAGTCCGTGAGCCCGAGGAGATGTACTGATGTCCGGGCCTCGAGGGGATGAACATACCTCCGACCCTCAGTACGGCGACTGCAGGCACAGTTGGGCCTTCCAGGGGGCTCCGTACATGGTGGATGCGCGGATAGGCTTCCTTGGATCAGGCATAGAAAAGGGTATACATCCCTGCTCGGGGATTCAACTTAACACCCTCGTCGCCAGTGTAGCGTTTACTAATTGCGCCATGCAGTGGCGTAGCGAGCTCGCGCTAATGATCACAGGGGCCAGCAGATTAGTTTTACACGCGGCACTGACTAGCCGAGGCCCCGCCTTTATTATTTATACCCGCGAACGTCTGACGTTACACGTCAGCGTTCGCTCGTTCCGATCACGTGGGTGTGCTGGAACGCCACCTCGTGCGTCAGAACATTACAAGCAGGCAAGGTCACCAGAGTTCACAGCGGAATTGCGAAACAGCCTATGTGTACCTATGTCAGTTTTTAACATAATATTGTTCTTAATTGTTTTAATAATAGTTTTGCCTGCCACTTGCACTTTTCCTCCTTGCTGGTCCCCGTTCCACCGCAGCTGGGCGCTGATGCGTGGAGGGATGTGGCTCCACCCTCCAATTCCTACACTTCCGTTTTGGGGGCGGTATCTAATCTGCATGTCTGCTCCGCCGACAGCGATAGGTGGCAGCGCGACAGCGGGCAAGGTCACCAGAGTTCACAGCGGCATTGCGAAACAGTCTATGGGTACCTATTTCGGTTTTTAACAATCTTGTTCTTAATCGTTTTACCTGGCACTTGCTCTTTTGCTCCTTGCCAGTCCCCGTTCCACCGCAGATGGGTGCTGATTGTGTGGAGGGATGTGGCTCTGCCCCCAATTCCTACACTTTCGTTTTGGGGGCAGTATTTTTTCTGCATGTGTGCTCGGCCGTGCAGCAGAAATGCGCAGTGGCCTTGCCGCCGGCGCGCCAAAGGCAAACACGTCTGTGCCCGTCCACGGACAGATCGCGAGCAGCGCCAGCTATGCTTCCCATTTGCCTAAAAATAAGGTAATCAAGTGGTCTAGACACGAGTTCCTGGCCCTAAATGTTAAAATCTGTACTATGGCACATGGTTGCAGTCTGGCTTCTGATGCGCCTCTCAGCACGTGCACTGAATGCAATTGGGCTTTGGGAGATGCGGGCGATCACGCAGGCTCAATGGAAGCTAAAAGAGAGCAGAGCGTGCCAGCTGAACTGATTAGGGCATGCCTAATAAATTATAGATCCTTGCCTAAGCGTGCAGAGGATTTGTGGTTATTACTGGCAGAAAAGGAGTACGAGATTATGTTTTTCACAGAAACGTGGCTGAAGGATGATAACCTAGCAGCAGTGGCATATGGCCAGGGACTGCCGGAGGACCCCCCCCTTCCGTTAACAAACATTATTAACCAGGACATGAGAGGGATTTCTTTGGAGGTGGGGGTACAACCCCCCGGCCGTAATTATTACAAAACATACAGATAAATCAAAAATTGAAATAAACAATATTTACACAATTACGCAGAAAATGTTCCATGACATTCGATTGCAATTGATATATACAGATATCAGATGGCTAACCTTAACATACTTCTAGTACAAGGTATTTCCTATCTTAATCTAACATATCAATCACAATGTACAATGATTCTTTTCTGCGGATCCTATTTGGGCCTACGGCAAGGTCACTAACTGATGTCAGATCCTTATCACTAAACCCACGCCCTCCTGTCGGAGTGCGCATGCCTAGAGGGCCCGTTTACTGTGAGAGTACTTTTCCCCCTGGTTACCCCCGTATGCCCTATTAACCACGCCCTTCCGTCGAAGTGCGCATGCGCAGAGGGCCCGTTTACCGAGAGGGTACTTTTTCCCCTGGTTACCCCTGTACGCATCCATCGAAGTGCGCAAGCGCAGTGGGCCTGCTTATCGTGAGGGTACTTCTGCCCCCTGGTTACCCCTGTACGCCTTATTAACTCCATTAAAGGGGGCCCATGCATCTCTGCGCCTTTTACTGGTGTCATTGTTCATGTGCGGGGTGGCCAACCAACCTAGAGAAAGCGTGACTCCCCACTCCCCCACCCATGTAGCCAACAGGCTGTAACTGCCCCTGGAGTTCTAGGAGAGACCACTTGTCCCTCCCTTTGGGCGACCCCATTTAAGAATGGCGCCGCCCCCTAAGGACCTTAAATTAACTGCTCACCAATCATTATCTTACCGCCACAGGCTAGCGTAGTTGAACGACTATCTGGCCCCCCCCTACCCTCCTATACTGAAAGGTCATGCCCTATCCTTAAAATTCATAAACCTAGCCGTTATATTTTGTAATCCACCTATCAGGCCCTACCACCCCACTGCAAGGTCATGCCTTATCCCTATACGCCAGTTACTAGGCAAGAAGATTCTCTGCAACGGTTTCATCCCCCTTTGTGGACAAATAGACGCCGTCTTTTAAGAAGCACGACTCCCCTCATATGCACCCTGGGCTATGGTCAGTAAGTAGAAAGCCCTGGCTAGCCTCACCAATTTTGTTACTAGGTATTTGCTTCCAGTGGCCCAATGGCCTCACAGACACGCTTCCCTATTGGAAGCTCCGGAATGTCCGCACCAGGGTGTACCCCGGGCACAGACGTCGACCCACACTTCTACCCGGGCGTCCTAGTGTACCCGGTCCTTTCACACCCCCTCCCAAGTGTGGAATAGCTATGCTAGGGCTTTCTGATCCAGGGAAATTAGACCTGCCGCCCTGGGGCCACCAGATGGGCCCAATTGATGGCATCACGCTGTGCCCGATAAGACACGTCACCCCAGCCACTGACACTCATTGTCGGTGTAATTGGCAGGCTAACCAGGGAACCACAGGCTCCAGGAATTCCTATAAGCATATCACGGAATCCATGAACCACCTACACCTGTCCCCTATGCTCAGGGAAATGTTCTGCATATGCCTACCTCCTTACCACGGCATATCCTATTCTGTCTGCTACAATGGCACCCTCGAGCACAAGCGCCGTAGCGGCAGAGTACTGAAGCACGTGAAGCAGCATACTGCTATATTACTGTGGTTGTCACCACCAATGGTTAACACACCTAGAAAACCAATACAGTGCAGGCACCTCTTGAGACCTTGATTGATCGCCCATCACCTTGATACCGTCGCTTGCCACTCACGTTCTGCATCTACCGGTCCCCTTGGTTGTCCACCTCTTGCAGTTGTTGCGGTGTGGAGCACTTCCCAGGTATCCGCCATGGATCCAATCATACATATGTGAAAAAAAAACAAATGATTAGTGCCTTTTTGTATGTAGATGACCATCACAATTCGCAAGTCAGTGCTACTTTTGTGCCGGTACTGTATGATGCCACAAGGATGCCTCAATCCTGCCTGATACTGGACCTGAATCCAGTCAGTTTGACAACATAGGCACCCAACGTGCACCAGCCCCAGTAGGAGTTGGTCCAATGCGAAACAGCCCAGGAATACCCTGCCTAGTTGTAAAGGCCCAAAGACGTAAAAAATTGCATGACCCCACACGTATAAGTGTACAGGCAACAGGGTGTAGAGATCAGCCTGACGGACATCCATGGTACAAGTGCACAGGCTCTCTTGAGGATTGTACCCATTCTCATGAATACCCTTGCACGTGAGACAGGAAGGCCTGGGGCGTACCGTGACGCCATAAGCCTCGAAAGTATACTTGAGAGAATCCTCACCGAGGATCGTGCCAAGTAACCCTGACCTCCGAAACCATGCAATAACTATCCTAACCTTAGAGGTAACATATGTAAAGAAGAAGGTTTTGGCCAACCTGGCATTTTAGCACTTGAGTGTGCAGACCCTGTAATGATAGATCTGCCATTATTACATGGCTCCTTCCTGTTGATTGCTAATTAATTAACTGCACCATGCAGTCACCCTACAATGTTCTTACTGGACAAAACGCCCCAACAATGTTCTCACTGGACAAAACATCACACAATAGGGTAACAGGCGCTGTTTCGCTATTTCTCTTCCCTAAATCGTCCCTGAGATTGTAAATCAGAGTAACACAGTGAGGGATATAATCCTATCATTGCCTCTGCCACTGCATGGGATACAGATAATGGCTTCTCAGTGGTTAAACTAGAGGTAGGAAGTGTGACCCGCCTGGTAAATGTGGCTATTAGAACCAGGTGGCGTATCCCTGTCCACTGTTAGAAGCTGAATAACCTAGTGCCTGCGCCATAAGTACTAGAGTCATTACCCTTTAGAGCTTGACAATGTTTGCAAGTGGCTATAGCCTAGCTGATTGAAATTAGGCCTTCAATGAGGGTGCCTGGCATAGCCCCGGTTGTATACCTGGAACCTCTTCCTAGATTACAACAAGAGATCACATGCTGTCCCTAGCATCAACTGTGTTGCCGTCATCAATACGACCCAATAAATGAAGCCTTTGCAAGTGGAAAGGACAAGTACCATCTCCCATCTCGGACCCCCCTTGAGAAATGTTGCGAACAACGCAAACTACTACCCCTCTTGAGAAATGTTGCGAACAACGTGAACTACTGATGTCTAGCCCCGGGTCCGCCTAGAGGAGAATGCAATCCATTATTGTCAGTACAGAACCGGCTTACATATTTAACAGCATACCCTGCACCATGTACCTGGCCCCCATGAAGGCGTAATCCCCTTGTGCGAATGTCCCACTAATGAAAGAATGGAAGTATACAGTGGAATACATTGCGTTCTTGGTTAGGCAATGTCATTGCCCCATCCTGTGTAAAGTAAATGCTTCTAAACCCACCCAATACATCCTACTGTTTGGTCCCACCAAGGCAGAGTGCACACATTACCGGTTTCCTCGTGCGCGAAACACATGGGGCATTCTTATCCCCTGTGTAACACATACAGAGTATATAATTTAGTCTCAATACCTGGTGCCCACATAGATTATGTATGCTCTGTATCCTCAATTCACCCTACAGACCATACCAGTTTAGTATGTGCCTCACGTCTTAATTTAACCGGTCCAAATATATATCTAGTTCTATGTGGTGATAGCTCGCACTTTGCGTGCACACATTCAGACTGCCAGATGCCCTTGTGTATATCATGGACTTAGTGCACACAAACGCAATCTGCACACGGCAGGGATCGCCTTGAGTGCTTAGTGCACTTGCCAACTGTGTTCAGTGCACACCCCGACGTACCAGAAACTAATGCCCACCACTGGATACTATAGTGTGATTACCGTGCACTCAATGCATACACGCAGCATACTCGACACTGTTCATCCTGTGCTTAGTGCACACACATAAGATAACATTAAGGATGAATTGTGCATATCCTGGTTCTTCAAGAGAAATGGTCATTTTTTTACTTTACCCCTTACTCCCAGGTGCTTTGTGCGCACACGGACACAATGCTGGGGGTTAGTAAATGCATAACTTACTGTAATTTATTATTGTATCCGTTCGCATTGACTGGCCCAGATGTAATTACTCACTACGATAGCTCACCCCTGTGTTTGACAAAAACCAAATACCCCTAAACTATTCCCACGAGAATTGTATGCCCCCCCAAGCAAAACCAGCAGTGTTTTGAGAGGCGCACTGTTATGGCATCACTAGGCAGACGCATAACAAGCAGAGAATGTGCAGCATGTTCCAACCGTCCCCGCCCCCCACACACACAAACGTAAATTAAGGGCAATCTGCATGATCACTCAGTAACACAGGCCAGTGTAATGGTGTACACGTTCTAGTAGTTGGGTTGGGAGGAGTCCAGGCGTTGGAGGAAGAGGAGGAGTCATGACAGGAAAGGGGCAGTTAGAGTAGGGACATGGAGCAGTAAGGAGCACATGAATAAAACTCTTGATAAAAGAAGTTATTTGTCTGTCGTTATTAGAACCAAGACACGACAACTGGCGACGAGGGTGGGATGGTGCAGTCTGCCACCCAGAGAAACCCACGAAGAAACGTCCCTGTCCCTAGCAGCGTGAAGGAAGAAAACGCTGTCGAGACACGTGTGTCTAAAGTGGGTCCGCCGCCCAGATCAAGCCAGCGGTAACTATCCCTGCTCCGCGACATGCTGGTCGCGTAGAGCCCAGAGGAATTAGCGCCATCGAGTGCCGGAGTGTTTTTGAAACCGGGCGCCGGTTCGCGCCGGTTCGCGACTCACTCCTGATGTGTGCAAGTCGGCACGCGACAAATGAAAAGTCGGGTGCCCACCCTGATCTTGCCCACTGCTCCGGTGCCCAAGGAGCCTCTGTCGTGCTGCCCAGGACGAGTGGAAGTGTCCTGACAAGGAGCGCCCGTGAGCGCGAAAATTACCCGGCTCACCCCCGATGCGTGAGGAGTGGTGCCCCAATGACAAGCTGCAGCGAGGGATGCTCTCTGAGCGTACCTGAATGCTTTTGAAGTTCCAGGAGCGTAGAGGGACCAAAGAAACGTGACTGCATGCTGCCGGTGAGTCCTGGAGAACATGTGTGCCTCGAAAGAATGACTGAGAATGAAGCCTCGTGGGGACTGAGAGCTCGAGAACGGTGGCCATCTTAAAGTCAGGCACCTTTCAGGACAACCTGCATGTGCAAATTACTGGTGGCCATTTTGAAGTCAGGCAGCACACGGCTTAATCAAACAAGCATTGATAAGTGCAAAACAAGCATTGGACGTTGCAAAAACGAGCATTGATAATCGCAAAACAAGCACTGGTGAGTGCAAGGACACGTGTTGATAGTTGCAAAATGAGCATTGGCGAGTGCAAGTGCAAACAGTGATGACCACAGAGTCAAGCATTGGACATTGCAAAGCGAGCCCTAGCCAGTACAAAGGTGCGTCGCTAGCATTTCAGCCCAGCCATGTCGAACTCGCCAAACCGGAATGGAGGTGGTGCAGTGGTGGCTGCCCCTGTCGTGCCCATCGTCTCACACCTACGCCCCCGAAACCGCTGACCCTGGTGGCGGGCGGAAGCATGGGCCCGTGGTGGCAGGAAGATTTTGAAGATTACCTAGAGGGGTCAAAAGTCACAGGAGAAAGAGACAAACTCATTGCACTTCGCAATCTCGTTGGCAAAGAAATTGGAAAGGTGATCAAAGAACTACAGACGGATGACAAAGGGACCTATGACAAAGTGCGTGATGCACACAACAGAAAGTTTGTGCACAAAAGAAACGAGGACTACGAGAGGTTCGTGTTTCATCAGGCGCGTCAGGACAAAGATGAAATGATGAGCACCTTTATATCACAACTGCGCCGACTGTCGCAGTATTGCAATTTTGAGTTATTTTCAACGGAGGATGCCATCCGACTGAGAGTCAATAAAGGCTGTCATTCAGAGACACTCCAAAGGCGATTGCTAAGAAAGAACCATGATCTAGATGAGATCGAGGAAATGACAAGAGTATATGACCAGGCAGAAGAGCACGCAAAAACCATGGAGACAGGGTGGAGCGAGAAAAAGGAGCAAGCATATTGGACTCAAAGCTCCCACTATCGGAAGAGATCCAGTCACCGTCAGAGAAGGTCTCATCCAGCGTCCAGACACGCACATCGAAGTCATCGACGATATGAGTCAAGAAAGAGAGAAAAGAAGTCAAACCAGAACGTCCACGGAAATGCTATTGATGTGGGTATGACTTCCTGCATACAGACACCTGTCCAGCGATGGACCAACAATGCCGGAAATGTGGGCGCAAGAACCACTTCGAAGCCATGTGTGGAGTGTACAGAGTGGAGAGAAGGCGGGAGAGAACCAGATCCCGACCAGAAGAAAAGAGACATCACGCAAAGGCTGTGCAAGCCAGGGCACTGTCGTCTTCTGGTTCGTCTCATTCCAGCAAGGAATCGCACAGATCTCAATAGAATAGAAGGTCACCGTCGAGGGAATCAAGGTCGACCTCTCAAGAGACAACCTTCACGGATGAATACATATGTATGGTAGCTGACCCGGACCAGCTGAAAAGTTATCCTCCGCTAGACATCAAAGTGGGGACTCACGACACCAAATTCGTGCTTGATAGTGGGGCCTCGTTAAACTACATGCCTGTGACCGAGTATCACAAGATGAAACCACCACCTGTCCTGAGTCCCGCGCATGTCAGAGTATTTACCTGGATGGCAAAGAAATTACTTCCCTGTCTGGGCAAGTTTGCGACGACGCTCAAGCACGAGTCCACAGCAGTACCAGCGTACATCCACGTCATTGAGGGACCGGAGGCCGATTGCCTTCTCAGTCTGCCCACGGCAGAGAGACTCAGACTGGTTGAAATCCTATACCGAGTTCATGACAATCCAGACATTGTCCGGAAATTTCCCAAGTTGTTCAGTGGACTTGGCAAAATGAATAAGTGTCTGATTTGCCTGCACATCAACGACCAAGTACGCCCTATTGTTCAGCACCCGAGGCGAGTGCCTTTCCACCTTCAGCAGGCAGTTGAGGACGAAATTCAGGAACTACTTCAAGCGGACATTATTGAAAAAACTGATGGTCCCACACCATGGGTTTCACCGGTTGTAATCGTCCCCAAAAAGGGTACCACAGAAAAAGTAAGGTTATGTGTGGACATGAGGCTTCCCAACACAGCCATAGAACGGGAACGGCATCCAGGGCCTCATCTGAGTGATATGATATCGGCACTAAATGGAGCCAGGGTGTTTTCAAAGCTGGATCTCAACAAGGGATATCATCAGTTGGAGCTGCACGAAAAATCAAGATACATTACAACATTTGCCACTCATTTGGGTCTATTTCGTTACAAAAGGTTGAGTTTCGGCATTTCCTCTGCAGCAGAAATATTCCAAGAGGTGATACGCCAGACCATCAGGCATATCCCTAATTCCCTAAACTACAGTGACGACATTTTAGTATATGGATCAAACACACAAGAACATGACACAGCCCTGGATCGAGTATGCCATGTTCTCCTGGAAGCAAATTTGACTTTGAATAAAGATAAGTGTGAATTCCATCAGTCCACTCTTAAGTTTTTCAGTCACGTGTTTTCCGGAGCGGGAATGAAACCCGACCCCGAAAAAGTAATTGCGCTCAACACCACCAAGAGCCCTCAAGATGTCAGCGATGTCAGATCGTTCATGGGCATGGCACGCTATTGCTCCCAATATATCAAGGACTATGCAACGATCAGGCACCCCCTTCGTGCCCTCACCAAGCAAGGCCAACCGTTTGTGTGGAGCCCTCAGTGTGAGCGGGCTTTCCAAGAGATCAAGCAAGCGGTGGAGTCGGCGAACAACCTGGCCTACTTCAACACCAAGAGGAAGACGGAGATAACAGTGAATGCCAGTCCAGTGGGTTTGGGTGCCATCTTGGCTCAATACGACAGTGACAATGAGCGGCGTCACATTGTGGCATATGCCAGTCGCAGCCTCTTTGACACAGAGAAGGCTTATTCTCAGCCTGAGAAAGAGAGCCTAGCAGTCTTGTGGGCATGTGAACATTTCCATGTGTTCATCTTCGGCAAACATTTCACCATGATCACGGATCACTAGGCCCTTGTCACCATCTTCGGCAACCCCAAAGCCAAGATGCCGCCCGCATTGAAAGATGGGGTCTGTGTCTGCAGGAATACACGTTCACCATCATTCATAAGCCCGGAAAAGGTGAGAATTCGGCGGACTACATGTCCAGACTAAGCATGGGCGGAAAATCCGTTTCGCTTGCGGATTTTGCGGATTTTCGGTAAATTCGCAATCCGCGAGATTCGCGAATCTCCCGCAAAATCCGCAAATCCGCGAGCAGCGGATTTTGCTCGCACTGTTCGCGTGAGTTCGCGGCTTCCCAGTACAACTTCGCGCCCCGCGAATAAGTGCAAAATTGCAGAAATATGATTTTAGCAAAACTGAAACTACTTACCAGGTTCAAAAGTTCAGGCTCATCATTAGTAGCCATTTCCTGTAGTGCTTCCTGAGGGGCCCCTCCAGAGTTCAGTTGCAACTATTATGTGACCCTGCTCTGAACCTCAGAATAGTTACACATGACATATGCCACAAAGGTCCTGATTTACAGCTAAGGGAGACAAGCAGGAGCCAGGCTGGAAGTTCAAATCCATTAATCAGCCCCTAATTAATTATTGTCAGTTGGGGCAGGGCAGGTGTTGTAACTAATTTTGCAACAATGAAAGCACTTAGCAAGTGCAAAAGATCACTAATCAGGAAGCACTAAGGAAGCAGGTGCCAGCTAAAAAAATATTCTGTGACACATTAATCAGCCCCAAATTAATTCAGGTCACTTGAGGCAGGGAAGGTGTGCTTGCGTTGCCACAATAATGTACACTGACTGGACAACCAGAGGGTGCTGTGATGAAACAGAGGGTGGCATGGGTGGGCAAGAGGGTGGCATGAGTAGTCAGAGAGTGGCAGTGGTGACAGAGAGTGGCAGTGATGAAGAAGAGTGTCCCAAACAGGCTGGACACGTAGAAACAACAAGTTCGCGAAACTTGCGACCCGACAGGTAAGTTCGCAATTTGCGAAATTGTACAAAACCCTCGCGAACTGGCAAAAACCCGCGCAAACACACAAAAAAAATCCGCATATTCGCGAGAATTCGCGGACTTGGCGGATTGCGAGTTCGCAAATCCGCAAAATTCGCGAACGCGAGATTCGCAAAATTCGCCCATGCTTAGTCCAGACACCCTCGGCATCCCATGACTCACAGCCGTCAATGGCTCAGGAATATATACACTTTGTGGTAGGTGTAGCCCGACCATCGGCAGTCCCACTTGAAGCGATCAAGGATGCTACGGCGCAGGACAATGTCCTTCAGAAGGTAGTGCACACACCGCTGGAGACATGATAGTGAGGAGGAAGCGAGTGACCCTCAAATGCATCAGGAAATGCAAGCTTTCCGACACATCAGTGACGAGATGTCAGCTACCTCAGAGGGGCTCCTGCTGAGGGACCATCGGATTGTCATCCCGAGGCAACTTCGTCAAGGAGTGGTTAACCTTGCACATGAAGGCCATAGAGGAGTGGTTGCCACAAAGAGAGCTTTAAGGGAAAGAGTCTGGTTCCCGCAGCTCGATCAAATGGTTGAGCTCACTTTGAAGGACTGTCCCCAATGTCAACTGGTGAAATCAGGAGAGCCTCCCGCTATCCCTCAAATGACCCCGTTACCCAAAGGGGTATGGCAGGAGCCCGCCATGGACTTTTATGGACCACTCCAATCAGGTCGGTACGTGGTGGCTATCATGGACGAATACTCGAGATTCCCGATAGCTCAATTTGTGTCTTCCACCAATGCCTCCAGCACAATTGCTGTGCTAGATGAAGTATTTGCAGCATGGGGTGTTCCAAAGGAATTAAAGACAGACAATGGTCCTCCTTTCAATGGTCATGAGTTCAGTGAATTTGCAAAACATTTAAACTTTCGGCACAGAAAGATTACACCATTATGGCCACAAGCCAATGGCACTATCGAGAGGTTCATGGCCACCCTGAAAAAGACTTTTCAACAGGCGACGTTGGAAAAGAAAGACTTACAAAGAGCTCTGAATGAAGTGCTAAGAGCGTACCGGACTACCCCTCACGCCACCACCGGCAAATTCCCTGCCACACTCATGCTGGGGCGACCCATCAGGACAAGGATCCCGACGTGGGAAGGAGCTCTGACACTGGTGTCCCCAACACGTATCCATCAAGAAATGGCAAGGGCTGACCAAGCGGGGAAGGACAGAATGAAAGCACATGCGGACGCTAGACGGCGCGTCAAGTCGCCATCACTTCAGACAGGAGACTGTGTTGTGGTCAAACAAGAACAGACCAAGAAAACGGATTGTCGGTTCAAGAAAGAGCCATTAATTGCCACTCAGCAAAAAGGCACCATGATCACCGCTGAGTCTGAGCAAAGAAGGATCACTCAAAATGTGTCTCATTTTCAGAAATGTACCCCGGGCATGAAAGAGACACTTGACAGAGATACACCCAACGAGGTGCTGGCGGAGTGAGTCAACTGAGTCCCACCCTGAGACCTGACAGGCCAATAGACTATGCGCCTGCAGATGCTGGAATGCATCTCCGAACACGAAGAGACATAATTAAGCCAAAGAGACTGATTGAAGAAATGAAATAGACCTAGTTAAATTTCTTTTGTTAACAAAGGGGGAGATGTAATGTTGTACACATTCTAGTAGTTGGGTTGGGAGGAGTCCAGGGGTTGGAGGAAGAGGAGGAGTCATGACAGGAAAGGGGCAGTTAGAGTAGGGACAGGGAGCAGTAAGGAGCACATGAATAAAGCTCTTGATAAAAGAAGTTATTTGTCTGTCGTTATTAGAACCAAGACACGACAGCCAGTTCAACTATTTATAACACAAAAAGATCCCTATATTGCATTTTTATGCCATCTTCCGGTCGCTTCGCAGAGCTTTAAATTCCTCTGACCAAAAATAGGCTACTCAGCCCCAGAAGCCCTCGCGTGCACATAGGAGCGCTGCCTGGAGTGGTTACTCTGAATTGCAGATTCATAGCACCAGCTCCCAGCTGTGACCACATATGTGGCTACCCGGCAGCAGTCTGTGGTAAGCCGACCTCAACATTACGAAAAGGATGGTCCTTTATAGCGTGCTTGCATTTTTACTTTGGTTCTGCATGACACAAAATGCGCCTGTCATTGTGTGAATCACATAAAATATTAGCACTTTGCCCGCTATCGTGGCTGTTAGCCTTCCTTAGTGCCCAGTTACCATTAACAAAGTTGCATTTTATGACTGCAATTACCAAAATGCAAAATCAGAGAGAAGGCAGTGTTCCCCTACAGGATGTAACAAAAGTGATTATGTTCCTTGTGCCTCAATTCAGTTTCTAGCTTACACGTGTGTCTGCTCACAAGGGCCTGAGAAACGGAACAAGCCAAGGTGTGGGAACATTCAAGGTTTGAACTACTTCCAACTGCACTGCCAGTTAGCTGCCAGCTACGTGACCAGCTAAAACTAAATCAATGGGAGAGTTGTCTATTGCTAGCTAGAAGGCATGTTTTAAATGCTCCGACCTCAGCAACACGAGCTGCTGAACTGAGCGCTCCCAGTTAAACGGATGTGTGCAGCAGGTCACAGTTATCAGCAGAGACTGCTTAATGCACCGTTATATTCCTTTGAAGCTGTTGGTGGCGCTGGCGACTTCATAATATAACGCTCATGCATATGCACAACCGCGCCTTCATATGTATACATAAATATTCATTTGGCGCACGCCAAGCTGTTCTGCAGGACTAACAGCTCCTGGAGTCCCTTCTTGCCCATCTGTCTAGTCTTCTGCGCGCGCGGCTCGAGACGCAGCCTGGACGTAGTACGCGCAGCCTGACGCGCCCCTACAACTCTTAGCGGCGGTGAATGAAGCCATTTCTCATTCTCAGGCATGAATAATGATACATATGTATTGATTAAGGAATTTTTTCTACCCTCAAAATCAATTAGAAATAAGAATATAGCAGATCCGGCTGTTTTAATCCCATCTCCCCAAGAACACATACCATTTAATTGTAATGATGTCTCGATATTCGTAGCATTACCACATTTAATGCAATCTGACCCCAACCAACGATTAAAAAATTCATCTCCTCCTCGATTCGACAAGCCATTAATTCCCACATTTCGCCACACACCAATCTGCGGCGGGAGCGGGCATACTTACACTCCTATCACGCTGTCCCCACGTTTATAGGGCTGCCCACTGCCCATCACTGCCTCCGGCTGAAGTCATCTTCCTTTTTGTCATGCAAGGACAGAGGCTCTCCTCTTGAAGACCGCTCCTCGACGTGCCCCTGCTGCACCGGTCCCAGAACCTCAGCGATTCTGGCACTTTTTCCTGGTCGGCGCGCTCCTGTCGCTCCACCATCCTTCTGCCGCAATCCTCGAGCAAGACCCACCGCTGGAGCCAACGTCCAGGAAAGCCTGGATAACAAAAATTGAAAAATAATTACAGCCTCCTAGAGGCTGGAGGGGCAGGCCGTGGCGCGCGGAGTCAGAAAGGCAGACTCCTGCGCTCCACGGCCATTTAACCCCTCCTCAGCCAGGCTGGATCTAACCGGCCTGGCCTTTGTTTCACAGTGACCCGTAAGTGATTCAATCACCTCCGGGTTACTCTGGGACCCTGGGTCCAACCCACATTGAGGCGCGCCCGCCGCGTCATGGTGACTAGATGGGGGCGCACCCCAACAGCTAGAGTGGGTAGCGGGTGGGGGCTGGTGCGCCCCGCCATACCTGCGGCGGGCCGATATCGGCCCTGCCTTTCCTTTAGCTATTCTATCTTACTATAAAATATGCTGCGCAAATAGGGAAGGAGATAAAAGAGGAGGAGGAGTAGCGATTATTCTAAAGGACGCCTGGCAAAAATAGCTTCCTCAGCGTTGGTCCAAATCTGTGGAAAGAGCTGGCACATTCCACCATCCAGGAGCTGTCTGAAATATGGAACACCGGCATCTTTCCTGACTTATTGAAGCACGCCACTCTCTTTCCCCTTATGAAGAAACCCAATGTTGATACAGCAGAATTGAATAACTACAAACCCATCTCTCTTCTGCCAGCACCAGCAAAAATGCTAGAAAAGGTTGTGCAGCGACAACTAGCCATTTTTATCGAGACTGCACGACAACCAATCTTGCTTCCACGCTGGTTTCAGTATAGAGACAGAGCTGGTAGAGGTGGAGGATTCAGTCAGGATGGCGCTGGATTCAAGGGCATCAGCTATGCTGGTGCTCCTGGCTCTTTCAGCGGCATTTGATACAGTGGACCATTCCATACTGGTTCACGTCTCTCGGACATTGGGATCTAGGGTACAGTCCGGGCCTGGCTGAAATCTTTCCTCCATAAGCGCACACAGAGGGTGTCACTTCAACCGCATCAGTCCAAGTGCAAGCACTTATGGTGCGGGGTGCCGCAGGGGTCGGCCTGAAGCCCATTTCTGTTCAACATATATCTGGCCCCTCTATGATCTCTGATTGCCAACTGGGGGGTGAAGGCGATCTCTTACGCCGATGATACCCAGTTGGTATTTCCCTTTAAAGATCAGTTGAGTGATTCTTTTGAGAGCTTTAAGAGTTCCCTTAAATATTTCGCTCACTGGATGAATAACAATAAACTGAAGTTGAATGCCGACAAAACGAAGGTGTTGTTTTTTGGTAAAAACCAACCCCCTGCTGCAGACCTTTGGTGGCCGTAGGAAATGGACCCTCCACCCACCCCCGTAGGCTGTGCAAAAAAATTGGAAGTTAAATGGCAGGTAGACTTATCTTTTTTGGCCCAAATTCAGCAGGTGTCAGCTGCCTGTTATGGCAGTCTGAGAAACTTGCGAAAATGTATACACCTTTTGCCAGAGAATTGCCACTGAAGAGGCTGAAGATGTGTGGTGTGGGTCCTTCCGTTCTTGCCAGGCCCGGGTGCAGAGTGTTGTGAAGCGAGTCTCCCATCCAGTGCGCCATAACAGATGCGGCAAGATCGGAGGTATGTGCAGCTAAGCGGCCTCAGGAACTGTAGAGAAGGCTGGTACCAATGAAACCCGCACTGCGAATTATAGGCCGCGATCGCAGGCTTGAGCACAGAGTGGACTTCAGCGTTAACTGAGCGGGAGAACGCTGTGGACGACCTACGGTGAAGTGGCCACATGGCCACAGAGACGCGCAGTGGAGTCTACACAAGGCCTGATTGTGCACCCCGGTCATCCAGTGGGCAGTCGCTGACCCAGCAAGCAACCCTGTGGCCCACGCTGGTAAACCCAATATGCAGTTAAAGAACTAAGCAAGCCGTCCTTCATCAAGGCATCAGGAGCTTCATGTAATACCATGCGCCAACAGTGAGTACAGTGAGTACCCAGTAGAGCACCAGAAGCGCCAGGGGGCCTGTCCCCGGGCTACCATTGCGCTGCTGATTGCAGAGGTGGGAAGGCTTTGTATGCATAGCACTGCCGGACTTATACAGACACTGTTCAGACGGTGTTAGACAGGGCAGTAACAACACCCCCACTGCACTCTAACGGCCCCGGACTACATGTAAGGGCATTTCAGCAGCAATTGCTGTCTTGGCGTTTTCCTGCCAAATAAATTGAACATGTGGAACTTCCTGAAAAGCTGACAGATACTGGGGACCTGCAGTGCCCTATCCTATTATTAAACGCAGCGGCATCTTAGCTTCAGCGAGATGGGTAGGCAGCGTACAGCCACAGGATCGGCCTCTTCAAGATCAACGACAGGCCCAGCTCAATCTGATCATGAGTCAGAGCCATCAGGCGACTCCAGAGCCTCCAGTCTAGAGACAAAATTAGATTCTGTAGTTCAGACAGACAAGCGAAGTGCTGACACAGACTCGCACGTCACTTGAAGGCCGAATAGTTAAGGTCACTGCATACTGCCCACACCGTCATCCGCTCCCCCCCTGCATTTTATACACTTGCCCATATAATGATTACACAGGACACATTGTTATGGGTAAGAACTGCTGCATGTTTATTCTCATACAACAAAAAGTATGACGTTTTTGTGGGTTATCTTACGGGCGATCCAGGGCAGGCAGCCCCTCGCTGCCCCGCCCGCCTTATGAGCCATCCGGCATGGTGGGTCGACGCCCGGACAGTGCAGCCTTTGCTGACTCCCTTACGGATCACGTGATCATGTCTTATACTCCCGCCCCCCCTTTCAGGGCGGAGCGTGGTGTGGCACACCCCCGGTTGGTAAGGCCCCCCAACCGCCCGAAGGACTAACGGGGCGCCGTCGCGGTTTTCCCGGAACCTCCCTGCGGCTCCAGGTCTTTGACTCAGGCACCCTTACTGTGCCAGGCAGAGGTACCCTTACTGTACCCGTCTGCCGCAGAGGTACCCTTACTGTACCAGTCTGCCTCCAGATCGCCCTGTAACTCCGCCTGCAACACAAAAGAAAACATTAGAACATCCAAATCAGCATGCCACCTGCCATGCTGCTGGGTACGAGGATAAGGTGGGTGCAGCGAGGCAGGCAGGCGCAGGACGACCGGTACCGAGGCCGGACAGGGGCAGCCGGGAGGGCGGACGACCGGCAAATAGGTCGCATGTAGGGCTGCAGGGGCCTAAGTACCCGGCCCGCCCCCAACACGCCCTCCCCCGGATGCACGTCACTGGTGGTGCACCCGGCTGGGGGAGGGGCAGGTGCACTGCCCGAGCCTCCCCCTCCACGAGGACTGATGGAGGGGGGGCTCCGACTAATGGGACTAAGGGGGCTGCCCTGCTGATGTCCCCCTGTCAATCATAGTTGTCTGTAGGCTTACAATTAATGGTTGTTATGCCGGGTATTGCCCGTATTTTAGAATTTTGCGTTATGTGAAGTGTGGAGAATTTTTGTAATTTCACATATTGCAAAACTTTCCATGATTTTTGCTCACCTGCGGCTCATGTTAGTGGAGAAGAAAACGCCTCATTTGGAAGACATTTCTCTTGGTACGAGGTATTTACTCCTCAAACCTTTCTCATGCCCAAATAATTTTTCTGAGTGAGTTATACACGCAAAGATAAAAGCAGCTCGAAATGCAAAGTGTATGTCACGTAATATATGTTCATTTTGGGACCGTCATGCGTATTTCGCAAAAAACAGTCATATTTTGCACACCTCTAGTTATCGGGTTTCTTTGCAAACACGATAGCAAATATAGACTGCGACGCCCAGAGTGCATTAGATTGTCATAAACCCAGGACTGGAAAGGGCGTCCGTGATGACCTTGAGTGAATGAACAACATAATGGATGTCGATGTGCGATTTTAGTTTCTGACCACTTTTTGGGAACCCATTTCTTCAGCTCCTGACATTTCCTCTCTCCCCTGATGTTTATTTTAACTCTTTGAAATGGAGAACGTACTATGGGCTGCAACCCCTGGAGCTCTTGTCACGGCAATCTCTAGAAAGTAGTTTGTTCTCATGTTATCACAGTGATTAAATATGCAAAGTAATTCCATGATTATCACCCTGTTCTGAACCAAATCCGATGCAGCTATGCGTTTATTTGAGCAAAGCCAGTTATTGGATCAAATTCCAAAACAAATCCCTAAATTTGGCAGATCATAGTTTTAAAAGGGGGGCTTGTTAAGATAATGATTAAATTAAAACCACCCCTTTAAGAATATTTAGATCTGGTCCACCAAGCGGAACGGTCTAATGGTTTTTAAATTAGAGGCCGCAAACGCCGGTGAATTTCCTTTGTGGATCAAGTGGAGCAGGGATGCAGTGCTAACATTTTATAAGTCTCCTTTTCCTCAAGGGCATTCTCAGATTTACAAGGTTGCAAGGGAAAATGTAGATAGGAAACATATTTTGTTTGTAATCTAGCTGTTGAGGAATACCAAATATACTCGCTAAGGCAGAGCGCGAAATAATGGCACAAATAACTAAGACTTTTCTTTCTGTAAGTGTGGTTTATACCAGGAAAATCCATATTTTACGCACCTTCTGAAAGTGTAATTCAATAAACTACACCATGCATGCAGATAAGTTTTCTTCATATGCCTAAAATAGGCGAATAGATACCCACCTCTCATGCTCCTCTGTGTCATGGCCCTGTAGCATGTATTAACGTTTTAGCCAACAACACATTGCATTTTGGGACTGGTAGTTTTCTTTTTAACTTTGTGACTTTGGGCTTAAAAATTCTAACACGAAGGTGGCTGGTGGCACAAAGACGAAATTTGGTGAAGGTTTCATATATGAAATGGAGGCTCTTTACAGCTTGCATTCTAAACGTCCAGACGTGTACAAGTTAGGAGTGGCCTGGCCGCCAGAGACAGACTATGCAAATGAAAAACACACACACAAACACACGTATGCATGCACCCACACTCGCACACACGCAAATCCCTCAACGGAAGATGTGTACAAAAATCTTGCATAAGGCACACTTATCGGAGAGGCTAACTTACTCTCAAATGTAGCAGGTCTATGTGGTGCTGAAGGAAAGATCTATTTTAGAGGCGAGACGTGAAAAGAAAATAATGCTTCAGAATATAGCAGTCACACACCCTCTCCCCGAATTTTGCCAGGTTTTGCGGGTAAAGTATGACATTCCTGTGCTATTTATAATCCTGATTTTGTCACAATTCTCTGTTTGCATCTGAACTGTGATTACTGGGACATTCACTGTGTGGGCCATAGTGTACCATTGCACAGTTACCAGTAGTGTAGCCAGTGCAGTGGCACCATGGACTGTAGGAATGCAGCGTCCTGTTAGCCCAATTTATAGCAGTTTTTTCAAGGAAGTGAGTTTTATAAACATAAATACAAGTTTTTGCTGTATCCTGTGTTTCAGAAATATAAAAGCATAAGAATGGAATTTATACGTTAATCATCTATGTTTGCCACCAACTGGTGTGTTCACTCCGGAATGTGAAAATATTATCTAGCATTTGACACTTCCTTCCTGACACCGTATTAAATATATGGAGTGACTAGTATGTTGGAGAAAAGAACTACCCACTACAAGACGCAATGTTTTGTTTGAGTGAAGGAGGGGCGCAAGAACCGCCTGCTGGGGATAGTTACCTGACAACCTACACTGCACCGACTGGCAACCTAAGAAAACATTAAGGTTATCTTAGGACCGATCAGAGTAGGGTAATAGAGCACTACAAAATTAGCACCAGTTAAGTAACGTGAGGACACAAACATATAGGGCCACATAATACCACAGACATAGCAGCGGGTACAAATCAAGCATACACCTACCCTCTGCACAACATGTAAGCAGTGGCTTCACAAATGAAACCTGCCCCACCGTGCTGCAGTCTCTAAACCCGACAACAAGCTTACAGCGGCACTCATGTGCACGCACATAAGTGTGAAGCACTTCTATCCCTCATAAGACTATCCGTCATAAGACTAACGGAGAGGATGGGCAACCGGTTTGGCCAGCAGCAGCAGTGCCGACGGCACTAATATACGCCCTCTGCTGAAGGCAAAATATTAAAAATCCTATACTCCTTGACTATGAACTGCCTATTAAGTGTGTTCTGTGGTTAGAGTTTGCCACTTAATGCCGTATTACCCTTTTCATGTGTTAGGCACTCTCCCGCAACACACACCCGTAATTTTTAACTTGTAACACTATTTGCTACCTCTTACAATTGTGTTTCCTCACGGCAACTGCCAGCATTGCCTACGTAACGTTCCTGTGCTTAATGCTGCCCTGTCTTGCCATACGTTACCTCTACTTGTCCTTATCGCGGGCAGCGCGCTACATGTGGACCAAAAACGTTTACAGTATGTATTCTGCTAAACGTCAAATATGCAATCTCCAATATGAGCTGCCCCCAATGCGGACCCAAGCACAGTCTGTAGTGTCTTAGCGTGGACACGATCTAGTGTTCTAGTGTGATGTAACGTACTCTACACCCACCCACCACAGACGTCATGGTGTCACATGACGCTGCCAATAAAAGAGGCCGAGCGCACGTGCTCGTGACCTTTCATACTACCCATTTCTGGTGTCTGTGTCCCTCATTGCTGCGCCTGACATGCGGGCCTAGGCCCTCCACTTTCAACATTACAATGGCGACGAGGTCGGTAGTGCAACCCACGCGTGCCACTACCCTACACTGAGGAAAAGGGGGAGAGAGCTGCCCGCCTGAAGGGCATCCCCTGCAGCAAGGTGCAGCGAGCCGAGAAGCCGGTGAGCACGTCGGAGCACAGCAGCCACCATGAGGCTAACAGCAAGCCGCCCGAAGCCACCCGCGTCAGCTGCCACCAACATGTGCCACCAGGAATGAGCGGACCGCCCAGAGCCCACCTGAGACGGCCGCGAAGCAGTGACCCCCCGGAGAGGTGTACCGGCCGGGCGGAGGCCGCGACAGAGCATCAGGCCCGTCAGCCGAAGGTGAGCCCCAGGGGCGAAGTGACTTTAAATAAACTGTGCCCAATCATAAGCAGGACCAGCGGAGCCTACCCGCGGCCTGCCTGAGTCATCACCTGCCCCCGCCGCGTGTGTGACTGTAAGCGGCGGGGCCCAGAGACAAGCGACTGCGTGAGGGAGAGTGCGGCCGGACCCCGCAATTAACATAATCAACGAGGGGGAGGGAGCGGAGTAGCTAACCGTCTCCCGACCCCCCTCGCAACGTGGTCCGGGCCAGCGGAGTCCACCCGCGACCTGCCGGCGGCACCCCCAGCGAGGAAAGACTCAGCAGCGCCAGCGGAGCCCACCCACGACCTGCCGGCGGCACCCCCAGCGAGTAAAGACTCAGCAGCGCCAGCGGAGCCCACCCGCGACCTGCCGGCAGCACCCCCAGCGAGGAAAGACACTGCAGAGCCTGCGGAGCCCAACCGCGGCCTGCGAGAAGCATGGCAGGTCTCCGCCGCGCAGCGAGTGCTAGTTGAAGCTGCTGCGGCGGGAGACCGGCGAAAGTGGAGCCTGCAGGGCCGGAGAACGAGCAACATTCAAGCAGGCAGAGCCGGCGGAGCCCAACCGCGGCCTGCCTCGAGTGCCCCCGCCCAGAAAAGAGTCACCGGAGCGACGCGCCCCCCGCCTGAAGGAAGCATCAACCCCCGCCCGCGTAAGGACTGCCGAGGCTGCTGCGGGCTGGGAGGGGACAGCAGGGGAGAGCTACAGGTCGACCTGTGGAAGCAAGGAGACAGGCAGGGCGGCTGCCGGCAATAGGTGCACGCCCCCACCGCCTGAGCTCCCCAGCCGAGGAGTGGAGTGCCGGTAAGCGGTCAACACCGCCTAGGATCAAATGTGCCCCCACCTCGTGTGCTCCCGGTGAGGAGCAGAGTGGCTGAAAGAAAAAACTGATTGAACTGAAAGTGAGCCAATCAAACATCAAAGAGTGCGAGACACGGAGCCTGCACTCCACAGAACTGCCTCGCCATCATGCCTGCGCCCTCCTGCCCCAAATGTACACAATAGCAGGGAAGGGACCCACCAGGAAGGCAGTGTGAGGCCAGGTTCCAAGCAGCAGCTCCAGCCCCAAACCCCCCTGTGCACTGAGATAGAGAGGCAGTAGAGCACAGAACACGAGGAAGGCAAGAGCCACCAGGCAGGCACCCGCCAAACCGGAGCCTACCGCCATCTGGTGGCCAATGAAGGGAAGTGCACCTGCGTCTATAAGAAATAAACAAGCATCGCACTACACCAGGCAATGCAGCAGCAACAAGGGGTAACGGACTGAGTAAAGCCCACAAGGAGAATTGAATCTCATGCAGCAAGTAAGTGGGCAAACAAGCACGGAAAAAACCGCACGCACCAGTAAGGAGTCGGCAGACGCCACTTCCAGAGTGACGTGGGAAGAGGCACCAACGCCTCACCAAGCATCCAAGCAAGGACAAAACGTATGGAGAAAACGACTGCCAAGCACTGGAGGAACGATCAAGGAAAAGACTGCCGCGATCAGAAGACGGAGAGAGCGGTGACTCCTAGTGGCCACAGGTGTTCACCGCAGCATCAACTACTCCCGCCAACGGTCCGAAGCAGCAAGTACCTGACGCCAGCCAAAGCAGCAAGAAATCGACGCCAGCCAAAGCTGCAAGTACCCAACGACACGCAACAAGTGTCCGAGAGCCCTGAAAAGTACGGGCGCAGATAACGCGCCACATGGCAACGCTCAGCCACAACAAGATGAAAGAAGGGCAAAGGTAACGCCACAGTGCAGAACAGTTACCGGAGACGACCACTAAGCGTGGCGCCCCCCAGAAGCCGATCCACAGAATGATCGCGTACCAAGTATGACCCGCGACGGGCCCCCAAACAACACCAGAAAGTGCTAACGCACCAAGTCCGACAGGACGACCGAAGAAGCCTGCCAAAACATCGGCAGAAGGGACCGCCAAACGGTCCAGGACGTTCAACCTAGACAAGGTCCATGAACACCATCCCACGAACGTCACCAACAAGAATCTAGAGAAGAGGGTTCGCGACACCAACTCTGGCAGCTGAGGAAGAAGGAGGAAGTGTTCCTGTCAGGGAAAAAACCAGGAGTACACATGCAGCAGGCGCGCCCTGCATGGAGGAGCCAGGTCAGGAGAGAAGATGCAAGATCGGACCAAGTGATGTCGCGAAACAGGAAGGAAGAAAAGGAGAGATCCGAGTGGCACGTCTGCCACCGCGAAACAGAAAGGAAGAAGAGGAGAGATCTGAGTGGCACGTCTGCCACCGTGACAAGAAAGGAAGAAGAGGAGAGATCTGCGTGGCACGTTTGCCACTGTGAAAAGAAAGGAAGAAAAGGAGAGATCTGTGTGGCACCTCTGCCACCGTGAAAAGAAAGGAAGAAAAGGAGAGATCTGTGTGGCATCTCTGCCACTGTGAAAAGAAAGGAAGAAAAGGAGAGAGCTGAGTGGCATCTCTGCCACTGTGAAAAGAAAGGAAGAAAAGGGGAGAGTTGAGTGGCACCTCTGCCACCGTGAAAAGGAAGGAAGAAAAGGAGAGAGCTGAATGGCACCTCTGCCACGGCTAGAGCGGAAGGAAGTATATCCACGTGGCCGTTGCCACAGTTAAGAAGGGAAGGAAGTATATCCACGTGGCCGTTGCCACAGTTAAGAAAGGAAGGAAGCATATCCACGTGGCCGTTGCCACAGTTAAGAGCGGAAGGAGAAGTCAGTGCGAAGTAGGTCCCCACAGTGAATCCAAGGCCGAGACTGGTACGTAACCATCATTCCACGGCGAACAACAGGAACTCCAACCGCGCCCGTTGCCACAGAAGTCAACAACAGAAAGACTGCGAGGACAAAGGGGCTGTCCAGTCGTCTACAGACTGTTTCCATCGAGCACCACCAACCGGTGCCTATGCGGACTAAGGTTCCCTGAAACAGATTGAACTCCATCTGCCAATTCCAACCAGCGGCGGATAGAAAGGCATGGCGGAAGCTGAACACTTCACTGCATCCTGAGACGTGTTATTTTCCCCAAATGTGAATTCTGAAGTCGGGTCTTTGCAATGGTTAAAAAGGGGAGTGATGTAGTGTCTTAGCGTGGACACGTTCTAGTAATGCTGAAGTTGGGTCTTTGCAATGGTTAAAAAGGGGAGTGATGTAGTGTCTTAGCGTGGACACGATCTAGTGTTCTAGTGTGATGTAACATACTCTACACCCACCCACCACAGACGTCATGGTGTCACATGACGCTGCCAATAAAAGAGGCCGAGCACACGTGCTCGCGACCTTTCATACTACCCATTCCTGGTGTCTGTGTCCCTCATTGCTGCGCCTGACATGCGGGCCTAGGCCCTCCACTTTCAACATTACACAGTCCTCGCCGGCGTGGCCACCAGACCATAATGGTGCGCCAACGAGCACCGCCCGAAAAACCATAAAAGTGCGGGAGACGAGGATTAGTCGGAAAACACTGATGACCAATGTTGAACTGTTATGCAAGTGTTTTAAAGAACAGTATGAATGTGCAGGAATAGACAGAGGTAATGCACACCAAACAGAAAGATCAGCTGGGCCATGTGTTAGAACACAATAAATATTGTCTTGTAGTTCGAAGGTCTAAGCACCTGGGGACCCTAGGCCCTAAAATGGCCTGCACTGTCATAACACACCCACAGAAATTTAAGCCAGTTCGACCTAACACCTTACTGCCACATCATGGTAAAGCCAGGCCGGCGTTAACTCGGCCAAAAGAAATTGGACGCTTGCAGAGCACCGTATTTACATGACCCCCCCCCCTTCGGGCGGGAATCAGCGCTCAGCCCGACGCGGAATATAATTGCACACTCAGAACGGTGCACGCTTCGCCAATTATTGCAGCGACATATTGTTACTCGGACGATTACAAAGGACACCAGGACTTTATACCGACAATGACGCTGAACTTTCACCGGGACTTTATACTGACAATGACGCTGAACTTTCTAATTCGTACATATACAACACAACACTGCGGTAAGAACCGCACCCGGTCTCCGCTCGTATCAGGCCCTGTTTAGGCAGCATGACCAAACAAATATATACTCATTGTAAGTGCATTGCTCCTCTTCACCAAATAAATATACACTGACTGCTTTAACAAACAAATACACACTGATTGCTTGTGCGCTATCCGTCTGAACCGAATATCACGCTGATTGCATGAGCATTACTCCTGTTCACGGCTGTCATTGCCATAAGTTCCCTCATCTTCGCTACTGGAGTTTACTCACAAGAAAGGTCACTCATAGTCATTAGTGTCACTCGTAATTACACTTAGATGATGAAAACGTCACACAAGCAATTTGAAACCAAGGCAGCTATGTCGCTGTCTAACTGCCGGCCCCCGCCTTCAATAAGGAATGAGCCCCCCGTCCACCTAGTATCGGGGGGGGGGTGAGGAGGGTGCCGCACCACTGGAATGCAACCAGGACCAGCTCTGCAACACGCTGCGGCGGTGGGGCCATGTGGGCAGACACCCGCCATGGCATTCCGACTGCTGCCTCAGTCAAACACCCGAACAAAGGACCGAGGGGCTGCACCTTCACCCTAGTGAACACCAACCCATGCAAAGATGGTGCGGATGGCCATGTTGAAAACACAGGGCGGAGGGGGGGTTGGGCGTGTACAAGCATGAGGTGCAGCACAAAGAAAAAAGGGGGGGTACCTGTACAACTGTACCGACACTGAAGCCGGAATGGTGGCCTAGCACATGGACGGGCCCCAAGATGGCCCCCACCACCACGTGGCGCAGCTGCACCACTAGCCCGTGTGGCACTATGGTCAAACGTTGCATGTGATAGCCCACTGTGCTATATGTCTACAGCTTTCATGGAAGTCAGGCACGGGATGAAAGGCATACCCCAGGGCGAAGCATGGACAAAGAAACCCACTGTGCAGCTTAGCCCAATTACACCCGGAACCAGAAAAACAACCAACAACTCGGTATGCCCGCAGTGCTATATGTCTACGGCTTTCATGGAAGTGAGGCACGGGATGAAAGGCGTACACCAGGGCGTAGCACGGACAAAGAAACCCACTTTGCAGCTTAGCCCAATTACACCCGAAACCAGAAAAACAATCAACAACTCGGTAAGCCCAGAGGCTGAGACAATCCACCTCAAGATCCGAGCGAAGGCGCACCTTTCAACAGCTTGGATGAAAGGAAGAGCAAACGTCGGCAACGGACAATGGTAGGCAGACCGAAGGCAGAAGAAACACTACCCCCCGCATGTGTGAGGGGACACCAAGCCCTGAAAGAGGAGGAACACCTACAACAGGGCACACAAGGGAGCCCCGGTGTGGGGGCGTCCCCGAGCACAGGGGGGCCAAGGCCAAGACCCATCACTGGTTTTCAAGCTGAAGCCCAGACACCCCCTCTGCCACCGCACTGTGCCAGGTCCTCCCTGGTAGTCACCAAACGTCCAGAACCAACCAAGTACAGGACAAGCCAGCACCCGAGCATCATCCCACAAAACCAAACAGAAATACACACGGAAGCCCCGCAGAAATACACACGGAAGAACTAGGCACATTCAAGCGTGCAGCACCTGCCACGACCCCCGCTCCAAAAAACACTCCCGGGCTCGCACACCCTCGGCGCCCATTGCCACATCCCTCCGCTTACGGCCTCTCCGAGGAGCCAAGACCAAAGCGGATAAAGGAAACCAAAACCCCATCCCCGAGGAAGGGGGGGACTCACCCAAGGAAAACAGCACACCGACGCCAGACCAGGCCTCTGGACGAGTGACCAGAGGGCACAAAACGGCGACAGGGTGATGCAGTGAGGCAGGCAGGCGCAGGACGACCGGTACGTAGGCCGGACAGGGGCAGCCGGGAGGGCGGACGACCGGCAAAGAGAGGCAGCGAGGCAGGCAGGCGCAGGACGACCGGTACAGAGGCCGGACAGGGGCAGCCGGGAGGGCGGACAACCGGCAAAGAGGTCGCATGTAGGGCTGCAGGGGCCTAAGTACCCGGCCCGCCCCCAATGCGCCCTCCCCCGGATGCACGTCACTGGTGGTGCCCCCAGCCGGTGGAGGGGCAGGTGCACTGCCCGAGCCTCCCCCTCAACGAGGACTGACGGAGAAGGGCTACGACTAATGGGTCTAAGGGGGCTGCCCTGCTGATGTCCCCCTGTGGGGGACGCGGGCAGCGGCAGACTTCACGTTGCTCCATGCGGACCATCAGCAGCTGGCTGGGAGGGTCAACAAACTAACTACGGAAGTAAAGGAGATCGTCCGATAGGCAAAGAGGTGACTGCAGAGGTTCGTAATCTCACCTCCAGACTGCAATTTCTGGAGCGCCGGATGATTGATGCAGAATGCCGTTCCTGCTGGAATGATGTGCGCGTGGTGGGTTTGCCAGAGAGCGCGGTGGGCGGAGAGGCTGTGCTCTAGACCTGACTGCGATCCCTGCTACCAGAGGGTGCGTTATCTGTTTTTTTTGCTGTGGAGAGAGCGCACAAAGCGTCGTTGAAACGCCGGCCGCCAGGAGCAGGGCCGCACTCTGTCCTGTTTCATCTTATGAAATTAAGGACAGGGACGCAATACTCCGTGAGGCAAGGAAAATGGAGGCGTTCGTGGTGGACAACTCGCATGTTCTCTTTTTCCCAGACTACGCCCTAGGGGTCCAAAAGCAGCGGTGCTCCTTAAAAGTTAAAAGAAGCATGCGAGATCTAAATCTGAAATACTCTCTCATGTTTCATGATTGCGTGAAGTGACTGACGGAACCAAGCAGTTCTTCAACACAGCAGATCAGGCGCGCAACACCCATTGGCCTCAAACAGTTTACATGTCAGTATTGACCATTTTGTTGTAAGCGTGCAGCTATTAGCGCAGTGTCTCAGTGCGGACTACCTGGGCAAAACACATTCAGACCACAACCCACACATCCTGATGTCACTAGGGGAGGATAGTGGTCCTGGCAGACATTTATGGAGGCTCAAGCCTCTGGCACTGGAAGATCCCCCATTAAGAATAGCAGTAGGCACAGCGTTGTAGAAGTATTACGGAAACAATGAAGGGTCAGTTGCAGACAGGGATGTCCTGTGGGATGCAGGCAAAGCAATAGTCAAGGGGCAGTGTAGGCGGTTGAATTACTGCATCAAGAAACAGCTAGATAACGAGATAAAGCATATTGAAGATGACCTGACCCGACTTGAAGCCGACTTGGCAAGGGGTCGCACAGTGCAACTAGACATAGATGAGCGGTGCCAACAACACACTGTAGTATTAGAGCGGCTATGTTGTTTGCATCTCAGGCCGCACATACTCATGCAGAGTCAGACAGAGCAGGCAGATTGCTGGCGCGTATGATCCGGCAGGAGCACACTCCGATACCGCGTTTACAGCCCGCGACTGGGCCGGTGCGCACCACACAGCGAGATATTCACAGCAAATTTGTAGCACATTACACCAGAGTTTACTGGTCATCGCACTGTGCAACATCTGCAGAAATGTACTCTTTCCTCACTCCCTTAACCCTATGTCGCATCACAGCAGACCAGCGAACCAAATTAAACAAACCGCTCACATTACTGGAATTACAAGCCCCTATATGCTCACTTTCTACAGGCAATGCGTCAGGACCAGATGGATATCTAAAACCAAAACCTGTGCACACACATAAAATCAAACATATAATATGTCCATTTGTAAATCTATAAGAAAAGAGTAGTTGACATCTGTTGTTCTTATTGCTTTAATACTCGTACTACACAGAGCCAGCCGACACGTGTTTCGTCTGAGTATAATACACTCTGACTCTTCAGGGCTTACTTCAATTAGAAGCAAGAGGATCACTCCCCCCTCAACCGGTGATAATTCCAACCCGGTTAGGGTGTTGGTGGATTGTCGCGTTGTATATGTGGATAAGGTGTACTTCGTGTAAATTCGCCGTAATAGGTCAACGATTCTGGCGTCCTCTTCAGACACTACCGCCATTGAAGAGGACGCCGGAATCATTGTCAGGCAGACCTGCAGGCCAATAAACCAAGGAGGAACAATACAAATATTGAATAATTGTTTATAGAGAAGAGATTTCATAATTATAGGGTGCATCAGATATTTGGCCCACGTCTGCCCTCAGACCTATTACGGCGAATTTACACGAAGTACACCGCGTCTTTGCAACCACAGCGTTTTTCCTCTCTTTCAGGTCTGACCCTCCAGGTGGTGCCTGTCCTCGACTGACATCTCTTCTGTTGATTCGCCGTGCAGTGACCATTTGGTCGATTTTGAGAACTTGCCAGTTGGAACCCGGACACCAAGTGATTTGTAAGAGTTGTTTAACCCTATGTCGCATCACAGCAGACCAGCGAACCAAATTAAACAAACCGCTCACATTACTGGAATTACAAGCCCCTATATGCTCACTTTCTACAGGCAATGCGTCAGGACCAGATGGATATCTAAAACCAAAACCTGTGCACACACATAAAATCAAACATATAATATGTCCATTTGTAAATCTATAAGAAAAGAGTAGTTGACATCTGTTGTTCTTATTGCTTTAATACTCGTACTACACAGAGCCAGCCGACACGTGTTTCGTCTGAGTATAATACTGTTGGTTTTGATGCTTGGGATTGGTAAGGTAGTTTAGTAACGCTTACTGTGGCTTTGGAATTTTGGAATTGTGTTGGCCAACTTGGATTTGTGTGGGATTAATATATGAATTGCAATTTATATAGGCAGGTAATGAGGAGAATTTTCTCTGTTTTTAATTGATTTGAAAGGTACTAAGAAGTACCTTAAGTGCTACTTTGGTTATAATACTACATATTCTGCACTATTTTTGGCATGCCTGTTTCTAGCACACTTCGTAGGATGTGTTGCTTTTGTAGTGGTACCAATTTGAGACTCCATGAAGCACAACCGGCTCCCCCGGATGGGAAGCCTAATAGGGACATGTATATTAAGTATGGTATTTCTTCTATATTGTACCGCACATTATGGAATAAATATACTAGTAAGGATCCTGAGTTACGTTGGCCTATGCATGGGTCATTAGATTTGCGAACGATTCAGTATGTGGAGCAACAAATGTTTAAGCGTAAGGCTAGGCAAGACATGTTTCACTGTGTACAAATGTGGGAGAAAGAAGTGCGTGAACGAATGAAGCGTGAACAAGCCTTGATTGAAAAAGAACAGCAAAAGAACATCTATGCGAAATCATTAGAAATGAAAAATAAAGAAATAAAGAACTAAAAGAGAGGGAAGATAGGGGGCGCCATTTACAGGTAGCTGGCCAATACGCTGTTCGGCGACCACTCTATCCTATCCTTTCCTTAATAAACCTCAATATGATTTCTTGTTATTAGATCATTCTCCACCTCCGTATACTCTTCCTTCTGCTCCTCATGATTCAGATGAGGACTCTCCTAAAGACCAAAACAAAACACGAGAAACTATGTTTCTATGTTGTCCGCTGAACGTGCGTCTCAGCTTAGATCTGCTGCTCGCAAAGCCGCCCGTAATACTGCTTTTGAACTTTTAGATAGCATAACGGATTGGCAGGAAAGGGAGCAAATACATTTTACAGAGGTGTTTGCCACAGAAGTTGTTGAACGGTTTAGGAAATATTCTGAAGAATTGGAGCCTGTTGATATAGCAAATGTTTGTAAGCAAATGCGTGATGGTCTTTTTGTCTTTTCTCAGGTGGCTGACTTAATCAGGTGTTTGGTTAAATTACGTGTTGAGACAGTTTCTTTGCGAGAGGAAAAAAAGGCAGCAGATGCAGCTGCAGAAACACCTCAGACAGGCATGGCATAAGCTTCAATCTTCGGAACAGATAAGACTATGATAGTTTATGCGAAACCTATGCGGGAAGCCGCACCTTTGTATGTTCCTCCTAAAGGAGCGGGTACAAGTGATGATAAGGCTTCTACTGATGCAAAGGGTTATTTTATTCATAATTGGGTTTACACTCCTTGGAATAGAGCAGATGTTATGGCTCTTAAATCTGCATTAACTGATCCGCGGAAAAATCCAGCAGCTTTTTATGAGGAAGTTGAGGGTGCCATTAGTTCTTGTACTATGACTCTGCCTGATATTGACCTGTTTTTCGGATTGATATTACCCCCTGATATGTGGAGAACTGTACGTAAGGTTGATGATCATGTGACTTTTGGGGCATTATGGAAAGATTTATAACGACTGGATGTAGAGAGGGAACCCTCACAGAAACCATGTCAATTAATTTTAGATCTTCCCGCAGCCATATTAGTTAAGTTAAAAACGATTATTCCCCCTAAAAAGATAGATTGGACTGTATTAGTGTCTTGTAAGCAAAAGACAGATGAATCAGTTTCTGACTTCTTCACGCGCTTTGAAGAGGCATTCCATAATTTTAGTGGCCAGTCACTGACAGATGACACATGCAGGCATGTTTGTTGATAAATATTTCGCAAACCTGTTGCCTGGAATAGCCAGTCGCCTAAAGGCTAGCGAGAGTTCATGGACTACCTCTTCTCCGGTTTCTCTTTTAACTATGGCTCAGTATTATGAACAACAGGAATTAGAAGCGAAAGGCAATGAGGATAAAAAGACTAAAGAATTAAAAAAACGAAGGTTATGTTGGCTCAGGCCTATGGTCCGCCTTCTAGAGGAAATTATAGACGTAATGATAGAGGTGGAAGTGGATCTTATGGTTCGTCTTTTTCTTCTTATACTCGTTCAAATTTGTCTGTTGACCAGTGTGTGTACTGCAGGAAATTTGGACATTGGGCTTCTGATTGTCCAGCATTGCTTGCTCAGCAGTATCCATGTGGTCGGGGACAAATGCAAAATCGTTCAGGATATTCAGGGTCGAGAGGAAGCACGGATGATTGTGCTAGGTTTGATTCTAACATGCGTGGACAGGATGGGTTTAATGCTTTTGACTGACGAAATCAATATCAAATGTCCGATTATGTGCCATCTGATTTTAAAGATTCAGTTTATGCATAGGATTGCCTAGGATCAGGTAAGGAATCAGTTGAAGTTCCAGTAGATCAGAAGGATCCCTATGTTACAGCACATGTTTTGGGTTCTACTGATCAGTTTCTGGTTGATACAGGAGCTACTCATAGCGCCTTATCTAAACACTTGGTTCCAAGGGCTCCCCTGTCTGGCTTAACTATTACATCGATAGGTTTTGATGGAACACCTTCCCTTAGCCCACTTTCACACCCAATTACATTTCATGTTGATAAGTTTACTGCTCCATGTCCATTTTTGCTTTCTCCGACTACACCAGATAATATTGTGGGACTTGATATGCTCAAGCATTTCCGGGCTACGATACGATGTTCTCCTGAAGGTGTACGTGTTATTTTGAATGACAACTACCCTGTGATTGAGAGATCTTGTCTTGTTAAAGAGGATATTGCATTAGCTTCACTCGCTAGTACCTTGTGGGCTACTTCAGACACCGATGTAAGGCATATCGGGCCAGATGCATCAAGCATTCATTTTGCGATTCCTAAATAGCGATTTTTTGCGAATCGCTATTTAGAAAGCGCAAAATGGTATGTATGAAAAAATCGCTATTTTTTAGCGATTCCTTATTATTCTTTACTTGCGAATTCGCAAATAAAGAATAATTTGCAATGCATTCCTATGGGCCAGGAGGCCCATAGGAATGATCATGCAATAATTCTCAAATTGCGATTTCGCAATTAGCTAATCGCAATTTGAGACTTATTTCAAGGGTGCAGGGTCTCAAAGACACCCTGCTGCACCCCTGGAATTTACATGTGTGTACATGCCACCCTCACAAATGCCAAATAGGGCATTTTTAAAAGAAATCGCAAATTACCACCAACTACAAGTTGGTGGTAATTTGCGATTTCTTAACACAAATTCGCAATTCCAAATAGTTACATACATATCATTTAAGGAATCGCAAAAATTGTGATTCCTTAAATGCTATGGCAAAATAAGTAATCACAATTTTTTGCGATTCCTTAAATTGCGATTATATGATGCATTGCAAATCATACTAAAAGGCCGTTTGCGAGTCGCAAAAGCCTTGATGCATCTGGCCCATGGTTATTTTGCCAGTACATATTAGTGTCAAGGAGGGTGCTTCATTGCCACGATTGCCTCAATATAAAATTTCTCGAGAAGGTGAAGAAGCACTTATACGGATTGTTCATGATTTGATTAAAGTGGGGGTTGTGGAGGAAGCTCCTTACAATGTTTGTAACAGTCTTATTCTTCCTACCTTGAAAAAGACACTGACACTAGGATTTACAGATTCATCATTGATTTGCGAGAAGTCAACAAGATTGTAGTACTGCAGTACCCTGTGGTTTCGGACATAACGACATTACTTACCCTAGTTCTTCCAACAGCAACTACATTTTCTGTTATCAATTTGAAGAATGCTTTCTTCTCGATTCCTATTCATCCTGATAGCCGATATTTGTTCGGCTTCACTTTGAATAATCGATCGTATAGATTTTGTAGAATTCCTCAAGGGTACACTGAGAGTCCTAGCATTTACAGTCAAGCATTGAAAAGACAACTTGATTCCTTTACTTTGCCTGAAGGAGTGGCTCTCATAAAATATGTCAATGACATCTTGTTGGCAGCAGATACGCCTGAGCAATGTAAAAAATGTACTTTGTCTCCGCTTTCTTTTCTTGCTACACACAACCATAAAGTGTCAAGGAAGAAATTGCAATATTGTAGACCGAAGGTAACCTATTTAGGTTACCGTCTGTCTAAGGAGGGTCGTGCACTTACACCAGATTGCATAAAAGCAATTTTAGACACACCAGTACCTTCTACTCAGAAAGATGTCCGTGCATTCATTGGTTTGACTTCGTTCTGCAGGCAATGGATATTAGGATTTTCACACATTGTTAAACCCCTGCTAGCGCTTTTGACTAAAGACACTCCAATGTCCCTTCCATGGACAGATGAATGTCAGAATGCTTTTCATCAGTTACGTCAAGCTCTTTGTTCTGCACCAGTGTTAGGCACTCCAGATTAAACGAAGGCCTTTACACTCTATGTACACGAGAAACATGGGTGTGCATTGTCGGTTTTAGTACAGACACATGGTGACAAGCAGCGTCCCTGTGCGTACTTTTCAGAAGTTCTTGATCCTGTTGCTCGTGCATTGCCTGGGTGCTTCCGTTCAGTTGCAGCAACTGCTGTGTCCATACATCAGAGTGAAGGGATAGTTTTGTCACATAAACTGTTGGTGCTAGTACTCCATGCAGTAGATGCCCTTTTGAATCAAATTAAAAAACAGCACTTAACTAGTGCTCGTCTGACAGGATACGAATTGACAGTTTTGGCCCCTCACATTACCCTAAAGAGGTGTGCGACTCTAAACCCAGCTACTTTGTTGCCATATCTTGTGACTCAGTCTCAATCAAAAGAGCCTCACGATTGTAAATTCCTTACTGAGGAACAGAAAAGGGGTTGCATCGATTTGCAAGATACACCCCTTTTAGATGTAGATAGGGAACTGTGGGTTGATGGGTCCTGTTTGAACTTACCAGATGGCACGACCTCAGCTGCATATGCAATTACGACACTTAAGACAGTAGTGGAGACAGCTCGCATACCACAGAAGTCGGCTCAAGCAGCTGAGCTAATAGCTTTAACACGAGCATGTGAACTTAGCACTGACTTGCGTGTGAACATCTATACAGACAGCCACTATGCTTTTGGAGTGGCCCATCATTTTGGCCTACTCTGGAAGGAAATAGGCTTTCTTACATCCCAAAGGATGCAGATAATGCACGGAGAACAAGTGCATAATCTTTTGACTGCACTTACATATCCAAAGAAAATTGCTATTATTAAGTGTAGCGCACACAAGAAAGTCATTGATAAGATGGACAAGGCAACGCCTTTGCATATCGCGTAGTTCATGAGACTGCGATGCAACAAAGCACTACATCCATGTATGTAGTAAAATCACAAGCTGAACGTTGGCATGATGCTAGAGAAGAAGTATTAGATATACAGAGATCTGCCTCTGTGAAAGAGCTGGAGCAATGGTCTAAAGAAGGAATGTTAGACGACGAGCGCTGTTGGCGTAACAAAGAAATGGATAAGTCGAAATTTCCTGCTGCTTATTTACAACCTATGGTTCAAATGGCACATGGGCTGGCACATGTTGGAGCTCTAGCAATAACAAAATTGCTTACGCGAGTTTGGGAGCATCCTGAAATTGCCAGCACAGCTAAGAGAGTAGTACAGTCCTGTTTGATCTGTTGGCAGTATAATCCTGATAAAGGGACACAAACTCCAACAGGAGGGTTTGCTACACCGACTGCACCTTTGGAAGTTTTGCAGATGGATTACATCCAACTTGAACGCTGCAATAACTTAAAGTATGTCCTAGTGGTGGTATGTGCCTTCAGTAAATGGATAGAGGCATACCCTACAAAGGATAATACAGTTCTCACTACAGCGAAGGTGCTTCTAAAGGAGTTTTTCCCTAGATATGGTGTTTGCAAACTTTTGTGGAGTGACAACAGACCTCATTTTATTGGGCAAGTTGTTGAATATGTCCTGAAAGGATTAGGGATCAAGCAGAAATTCCATGCAGTCTTCCACCCACAATCAGCAGGATTAGTGGAGAGGTACAACGCTACTTTGAAACTGAAATTAGTCAAAATACTGGCTTCAACGTCTCTGAAATGGCCAGATGCACTACCTCTGGCATTGTTGTCCATAAGATCGGTGCCACGTTCACGATCTGGACTTACACCATATGAAGTGGTGTTTAGGAGACCGGTGAACATTTGGGGAGTTCCTAAGCCACGCCCCATACATGATGTACCTTGTGTTCTGATGAATGATTATTTGGCACAGTTAACCAACAGTTTGATCTCTATTCATCAACAGGTTAGAGAAGCTCTTCTTGACAGATCTACAGGTGAGGCCCACGATCTCCGGCCTGGAGAACAGGTTATGGTCAGAATATGTGAGAGGTCGAACAGCTTGGAGCCGAGGTGGTGAGGACCAGAGCAAGGGCTTTTGGCTACGAGGACAGCTGTTCGAGTGACGAACAGTAGGAATTGGATCCATAGCACACACTGCAAACGTGTCGCCTACCTTGGTGGAGCCTGCCGTGCTGACCAACCATCGAGAGATCCTGAATACAGAGAAAAACCAAGCCATCTCACCTGACGAATCTGTGGACCACACGATTTCTGGCATATCGCGATACCAATTGAGACCACGTAAAGAGCCTGCATTGTCGAAAAGGACTGGTTGAGCTACCGCCCTGGGTTGGTGAAACGGAGTGACGATGTGGCAAGAGAGGGGGATCAGTCCTGCAAAGTGACACCCGTCTTGACCCTTGGTGAAGAAATCAACGGCTGCCCAAGGATAGGAGCTCCAACGGTTTTTGTTTTTTTTTGACGACAAAGTGATCATGTCTGCCGAGAGATCAAAATTGCTAAGATATGCACTAAGAAAATAATTTGTGCTGCAGGGTTTGTTGGTGCTATGGTGGTTATTGCAGCAATTACCTGGTATGTTGAGAAAGTGGCCACTACTCCAGTACCAGTTGAGCACCACTACTTTACGCTTCCATACCATGAGCAGAAGCATCGACAATCCGAGTCAGTACGTTCATCCAGATGTTGCATCATAGTCATAATGCCACAAATACTACCAACTGTTGGGTGTGTGGAATGATACCTGCGCACCAAAAGAAAGGAGCTACACCTTTCTTTCCTCTTCCATTTACTCATAATGGTTCTTGTCAAGCTTGGTTTGCGCTTCTGTTTGCCTCTGAAAGGGCCAACATTACAGAGATGACAGTAGGGCAGATCAATTATCACCTTAATAAAGAGTGTTATCCTGATGAGAATGGTTACCCTCAAGCTAGAGGAACTAAATGGGAATGGGAGGAGTGCCAACCTGACAATATTTCTATGCCACATGTCTTCACAAATACAAGAACTATGAAGAATAATGGACCTTTTCTAATTTCAATGACAAGAGCTAAAGCAGACTTATGTATTAGTAGTGTTGGGAGAATTCCAGTGGGGAGAAGTGAATGTACTGTAATTCTGACAATTGAAGGTACCAATAACAGCAGTTTTACGTCTTCACATAATGCATGCTTCATTTGCGGTAATAAGGGATACTACCAACTACCTGTGGGAGGGTCTGGGGTTGCTACTTGTCCTTTCTGTTGCCCCCTGTGTTTCTAGCACCTGCATCATATCACTGTAACTTTAAACTTTACAATGACATTTCCAAGAACAGAAATAAGAGGACAAGAAGTATGGATCAAGTTGACCAAACTGACATCACTTTGCAACAATATGTCAACTTTAACTTGGGCTTATTTTTCTTCGTGGGTGCTGCATTGAACAGCAGAAAGATAAGGCGATTGACTCGTGTTGGGGAAGCAGTTACCAATCAGACAGCAATGGCACTTGGGAACATTACAAGTCGCGAGGATTGTAGCACTCCAGAATCGCATGGTACTTGATGGGATTTTGGCTGATCGAGGTGGTGCGTGTCGGATCATTGGTAGCAGTTGTGTCTTAATACCGGATACTCAGCACAAAGAAGGGGAGAGGATCAACAGTGTTTAGACCCTACCACCCCAGATCCCCAAAGAACGTAAATGTACACAGAAGAGGGGTGTATAGAGTATGCTGCAAAAACTAAAATAAACAATAAGGCAAATTGCTCTAGTTGGAAAAACTGCCTTCACTCACATACCCAAGTATGTGACATGCTTCATCATTAGGCCTGCTTACAATACGCCCTGGTGTAGCCACACTCAGGGCGGAGCATGAGGGAGGGGGAAAAAATAATATATTCCACTTGACAAGACGTACAACCAAATAAGTTCAACACATACAACACATAACAAAAATGGTGGTGTGTGCCATCCGAACACCTAATGACTAAAACTGAACGTGAGACAGAAAGTGCAGATAAAGCGAAGTGATTAAAACTGATTAAGGGTGCTAACCAAAAAAAGTCACTGTATTAGACGTCCCTTGGTACCCCTACCAGGATTAAAAGGAGAAAAAAGGATGGGAAATGTCTTGAAGAGAAAACAAAGATTCTCAAGACTTCACTCCTACCACTGCTAGAGTCAACATGTTTCGACCGCTTGAATCGTGCCTCTAAGGGTCTGCTAGATCTGTACCCTTCCTAAGTTATGTGTGGAGACTGATCCCAGTCGTGCGGTAATACATTCACTACAGGAAAGTAAAGAAGGAAACAACAGATTGTCACAATCACTCTCTATCTAACCCTCGCTTTGTTGCAATGTCTCACCAAAAAGGCCATCATAAGTTGAACAAATTCGGTATAGCAGTAATAATGCGCCTGCTCATGCTTCACTCCCTGGTTCTAGTTAATGTCCCCTAGGTATGAGAAGCATAACACAATTGTATGCCCATTGCGACGACGTTTCATACACACCCAACACCGCATGCATCCTCACCCACTCTAGTTACCCCCCTGTTTGTATGAGAGCTCACCTACATATTCAATCTCACGACTCTTAGATATGTAGTCTGTTAACATCCTCATATATATGTTGTTTTTGTATATGTACTTTGTCTCTCTTTTTATCTCTAAGTACTCACCGAGGGGGGGGAGTAAGCGAAACAACTACACTACCTGGCCTACCCAGAAGGATAGGCCACACACGGTGTGGGACGTGCAGTGTCTGCCACCTCACGAGCAATACAAAATCTATAGATCTGGGCTTTCGCACACCCTGGGAACAGCAAACACATACCAACTGCAATTCCCAGGGAGTGATCTACTTATTAACATGCCCATGTCAGAAGATGTATGTGGGGATGACAAGTAGAAAGGTGCGAGTGAGGATAACTAAACACCGCAGCACTATAAGGTGTAGCAAGATGAATACCAAACTCACAACACACTTTCAAGAGGCAGGTCACAGTATTGAGGACCTAAGATGGACAGTAAAAGAGAAGGTCCAACTAGGCAGGTACCAAACAGATGAACAGAGGATATTGCTCCAACTGGAATAGAGGTGGGTGTATAGGTTGAGGACCCACGTGGTGGGACTCAATGATGACATTCCTTGGCAGACATTAGGCAGGCAGTAGATATCGCGGATGTAACAAGAATGGTATCTTTGAGGTCTGTCCTGAAAACATAGGAGAAGAGACAGAGATTCCCCCAGACACTCTACATCTATTTATTCTATTCTTTTAGATCTAGATGTCTTTTCCATATCAGATCGGAGATCCCCTAACTGTGATGGTGCCTTTCGCAAATTCTGCAAATGGGGCATTGCTATGAGACCAGCGAGTAGTTGTAACAATCGGATTTCTCACTCTTCCCAGATCGTGGATGGTATGACAATTTGCCATTCGATTCATCCCTTGAATTATTTCAGAAGGTGTGAGTGAATATCTCTTACTACTGACTGTTGGCTTGCATCGGTAGGTAAATCTTGAAGGGCCTATGGCAATCACACTCCCCATGGATTGCAGAACTCCTTACACGTATAACGCCTTGTGTCATTGCCGTATTGCTGTGAGCAAGTTCGGGGTATGTGGGACGCTTTGTTTATAGCCGATCTTTAAACTTTACGTTGTTTCAAATTGCTGATAATTGGCGAGAACCGTGAGGGGAATCCTATAGGTTTGATGGCAACTACATTTCCCAGATACCTTCAGTGCACCCCACGCTCATTGCACCCCACGTCACGACTTAGACGTTGGGGTCACGTTGGAGTTACATGTGATACCTTGACCTGCAGCCATAATTTATACTTTACATTTACGCCGCTTTAAATCGCTGACAACTGGCGAGAACCGGCAGGGGAATCCTATAGGTCTGATGGCAACCACATTTCCCAGATACCTGCAGGGCACCAGACTCGCATTGCGCCCCACGTCATGACTGAGACGTTGGGGTCACGTGTGATACTTTGACCTGCAGCCGTGATTTAAACTCCACGCCGATGCCGCGCCCATCATCTGCGCGGTGTCATGGACTGCAGGCACACAGGACGGTGATCCTTAGGAACAGTAAGGAGGAGAGAAAAGGTTGAGTGCACGGGCATGTATTGTCAATAGAAGCACGTTGACATGATCAGAATGGGGGCAAATCTGAGAGCGCTTTGGACACCTGGCTTTCCTCGGTATGTGGGGTAGTAGATGGTAACATTGTCAAGTTTTTTGCTCTCTTTTAATTGGCTCCCTCATATAACCTGGATATTAGCTTCCCTTCTTCCCCAGGTTCAAAATTGTCCAGTTAATGTTGTGTATTTCTAATTTTTTTTTAAGTTAGGTCAGCTTTTCTGAATTGTCTTCAGAATTCTTGCTTATGTGAGAAAGCTGGCATAAATGATTTCCCAGTTGGTACAGATGCCTGAAAAACCTGTTAGTCACTCCCATCATAAATGTCCTCTAATCTTTGAGGCTTTATGTGAAAGTTACCTTCTCTCATGTATCTGGGTGGTGCAGGGCATGCTGTAGTGCACCATAATGTTAACTGCGGCATATACATGTATTTAAGTTCTTCCTGTTGCACTGCTGCATCCCATAATCTAGTCATGCTTTACACCTGTGTGCTTTACTTCTTTTTTATGTAAAAAAACCTTCCAATTTTCCCCATACTTTACCATGGGGAGACTCTGCAGTAGAGACGAAGCTCTCCCCATGGTAAGGAATAGAGAATTATTTTTAAAGTTTATTAAATGTGGAAAAAGTTTGTAATCGTATTTGAATGATACATATTAAAGTAAAACAATTGTATATATTTATTTTAAAATCAAAACTAAGGAAAATATGCTACAACGCTATTAACCTAATTTTGAATAACATCAATATTAATGTATACAAATTAAAATTATTTTGCTGAAATTTTACTTAAAAAAGGAATTCCCAACTAAAGTAAAAACATGTTTTTATTATGCATTAATAATTATTAAAAGTGATGTGTAGAATTAATATTGCAAGTAATTTAATATTTTAATAAAAATGTATCATTACAATAATTTTCACATTCTAAACATTTTATTTAGATATTTTATAATGAAATAATACATAATGTGCTATTTCTAACAACAAATTATGTTTATTTATACATTATCAATTTTTTGGGGAGGTTTAGTTCTAGGGCCTTATTACAAGTTTCATAGTCTGTGAATTGCGGTACCTGGAGTCATGGTCCGACCATAACGAGCTCGGCGGTCCAACCACCTTGTTACGAGTTGGATGGATTGCTATTGCAAAGAACGTGGCTGAACCACCAACATTGACAGCACACCACAGACTGCTGGGTCGTGGTCAGGGAAAAGCAGCTGCAATAGGGCTATACAGAGGAGTTTCACTTCATCCGTACTATGAGTTGGCTTTCGAACAAGCCAACAGTGGTGGTGGGACAGCCAGCTTCAAGTTGGCGAAAGACAAAGGATTTAGGGTGCGTATTCACCCCTTTACTATTCTTTCCATCAAAGTTCGACGTGGATCCCTCTCTTCAGGTCCCCCCTTCACAGCTGGAGAAACAAGTGTACAATTTCTGTGTGGGGTGTCTCTGACTCCATATGTCCTGGGCCCCTATATTCCTCATAACCTCCCAGAGCTTTGCTGTCATCCTAGGTTATGTGCCCCTGCCAGGGGGGAACCTGTCAAGATCAGGGTCCAGTGCATAATTAAAATCTCCCACTGAGATCAGTGGGACTTCTAGCTCCGACACCAGAACCTCCTGGAGGGCCTGAAAAAAGTCTGGATCATCCGTGTTTGGGGCATAAGTATTCAATACAGCGATGTCTCGTCCATCTAACTTAACAGGAGTATGTATCTCCCTTGGACGTCAGCTTCCATATACTGTAGTATTTACAACAAGGGGTGGTGAGGGACAGAGTCTCTGAATTAAGCAGAAAGCTCTCACCCAGTCAAGAGATCAGGGCTAGATCCAACACCGTTTTTTAGCTCACTGCACCATCCCAGTTTCAGAACCTGGCTGTATGCAAATTAGTCTGTTCCTGTCCCAGTGCATGATGGGAACAGGGCAAACCAAACTACAAAAGCCAATTCTTACACTGGGAATGAAACAAGCTCCCGGGGACCGGTTTCTGGCATTACAGCCGTCTTCGGCCCGGTTTGCTTGAATCCTGATGGTGCAATGACTAAGGGTCTCACATCTGAGAATACCCTTCCACGCTTAGGGTGGACAAAAATATTTACAACAAGGGGTGGTGAGGGACAGAGTCTCTGAATTAAGCAGAAAGCTCTCACCCAGTCAAGAGATCAGGGCTAGATCCAACACTGTTTTTTAGCTCACTGCACCATCCCAGTTTCAGAACCTGGCTGTATGCAAATTAGTCTGTTCCTGTCCCAGTGCATGATGGGAACAGGGCAAACCAAACTACAAAAGCCAATTCTTACACTGGGAATGAAACAAGCTCCCGGGGACCGGTTTCTGGCATTACAGCCATCTTCGGCCCGGTTTGCTTGAATCCTGATGGTGCAATGAGCAAGGGTCTCACATCTGAGAATACCCTTCCACGCTTAGGGTGGACAAAAATATTTACAACAAGGGGTGGTGAGGGACAGAGTCTCTGAATTAAGCAGAAAGCTCTCACCCAGTCAAGAGATCAGGGCTAGATCCAACACCGTTTTTTAGCTCACTGCACCATCCCAGTTTCAGAACCTGGCTGTATGCAAATTAGTCTGTTCCTGTCCCAGTGCATGATGGGAACAGGGCAAACCAAACTACAAAAGCCAATTCTTACACTGGGAATGAAACAAGCTCCCGGGGACCGGTTTCTGGCATTACAGCCGTCTTCGGCCCGGTTTGCTTGAATCCTGATGGTGCAATGACTAAGGGTCTCACATCTGAGAATACCCTTCCACGCTTAGGGTGGACAAAAATATTTACAACAAGGGGTGGTGAGGGACAGAGTCTCTGAATTAAGCAGAAAGCTCTCACCCAGTCAAGAGATCAGGGCTAGATCCAACACTGTTTTTTAGCTCACTGCACCATCCCAGTTTCAGAACCTGGCTGTATGCAAATTAGTCTGTTCCTGTCCCAGTGCATGATGGGAACAGGGCAAACCAAACTACAAAAGCCAATTCTTACACTGGGAATGAAACAAGCTCCCGGGGACCGGTTTCTGGCATTACAGCCATCTTCGGCCCGGTTTGCTTGAATCCTGATGGTGCAATGAGCAAGGGTCTCACATCTGAGAATACCCTTCCACGCTTAGGGTGGACAAAAATATTTACAACAAGGGGTGGTGAGGGACAGAGTCTCTGAATTAAGCAGAAAGCTCTCACCCAGTCAAGAGATCAGGGCTAGATCCAACACCATTTTTTAGCTCACTGCACCATCCCAGTTTCAGAACCTGGCTGTATGCAAATTAGTCTGTTCCTGTCCCAGTGCATGATGGGAACAGGGCAAACCAAACTACAAAAGCCAATTCTTACACTGGGAATGAAACAAGCTCCCGGGGACCGGTTTCTGGCATTACAGCCGTCTTCGGCCCGGTTTGCTTGAATCCTGATGGTGCAATGAGCAAGGGTCTCACATCTGAGAATACCCTTCCACGCTTAGGGTGGACAAAAATATTTACAACAAGGGGTGGTGAGGGACAGAGTCTCTGAATTAAGCAGAAAGCTCTCACCCAGTCAAGAGATCAGGGCTAGATCCAACACCGTTTTTTTGCTCACTGCACCATCCCAGTTTCAGAACCTGGCTGTATGCAAATTAGTCTGTTCCTGTCCCAGTGCATGATGGGAACAGGGCAAACCAAACTACAAAAGCCAATTCTTACACTGGGAAGGAAACAAGCTCCCGGGGACTGGTTTCTGGCATTACAGCCGTCTTCGGCCCGGTTTGCTTGAATCCTGATGGTGCAATGAGCAAGGGTCTCACATCTGAGAATACCCTTCCACGCTTAGGGTGGACAAAAATATTTACAACAAGGGGTGGTGAGGGACAGAGTCTCTGAATTAAGCAGAAAGCTCTCACCCAGTCAAGAGATCAGGGCTAGATCCAACACCGTTTTTTAGCTCACTGCACCATCCCAGTTTCAGAACCTGGCTGTATGCAAATTAGTCTGTTCCTGTCCCAGTGCATGATGGGAACAGGGCAAACCAAACTACAAAAGCCAATTCTTACACTGGGAAGGAAACAAGCTCCCGGGGACCGGTTTCTGGCATTACAGCCGTCTTCGGCCCGGTTTGCTTGAATCCTGATGGTGCAATGAGCAAGGGTCTCACATCTGAGAATACCCTTCCACGCTTAGGGTGGACAAAAATATTTACAACAAGGGGTGGTGAGGGACAGAGTCTCAGAATTAAGCAGAAAGCTCTCACCCAGTCAAGAGATCAGGGCTAGATCCAACACCGTTTTTTAGCTCACTGCACCATCCCAGTTTCAGAACCTGGCTTTATGCAAATTAGTCTGTTCCTGTCCCAGTGCATGATGGGAACAGGGCAAACCAAACTACAAAAGCCAATTCTTACACTGGGAAGGAAACAAGCTCCCGGGGACCGGTTTCTGGCATTACAGCCGTCTTCGGCCCGGTTTGCTTGAATCCTGATGGTGCAATGAGCAAGGGTCTCACATCTGAGAATACCCTTCCACGCTTAGGGTGGACAAAAATATTTACAACAAGGGGTGGTGAGGGACAGAGTCTCTGAATTAAGCAGAAAGCTCTCACCCCCTTTTCTAAATCGTTTTTGGCCACTATAGGTGTGGCAGGGTATACTCAGACATGAGTCCCTTTCTCACTGCTCCATCAGGATTCAAGCAAGCCGGGCCGAAGAAGGCTGAAATGCCAGAAACCGGTCCCCGGTAGCTTGTCTCCTTTCTGGTGAAGAATTGGCTTGGTAGTTTAGTCTGCCCTGTTCCCATGATGCACTGGGCCAGGGACAGACTGATTTGCATATAGCCTGGTTCTGAGCTGGGATGGGGCAGTGAGATAAATAACGGTGATGGATCAAGCCCTGATCTTTGGACTGGGTAAGAGTGGTCTGTTTAACTCAGACACTCTGTTCATCACCACCCCCTTTTCTAAATCGTTTTTGGCCACTATAGGTGTGGCAGGGTATACTCAGACATGAGTCCCTTTCTCACTGCTCCATCAGGATTCAAGCAAGCCGGGCCGAAGAAGGCTGAAATGCCAGAAACCGGTCCCCGGTAGCTTGTCTCCTTTCTGGTGAAGAATTGGCTTGGTAGTTTAGTCTGCCCTGTTCCCATGATGCACTGGGCCAGGGACAGACTGATTTGCATATAGCCAGGTTCTGAGCTGGGATGGGGCAGTGAGATAAATAACGGTGTTGGATCAAGCCCTGATCTTTGGACTGGGTAAGAGTGGTCTGTTTAACTCAGACACTCTGTTCATCACCACCCCCTTTTCTAAATCGTTTTTGGCCACTATAGGTGTGGCAGGGTATACTCAGACATGAGTCCCTTTCTCACTGCTCCATCAGGATTCAAGCAAGCCGGGCCGAAGAAGGCTGAAATGCCAGAAACCGGTCCCCGGTAGCTTGTCTCCTTTCTGGTGAAGAATTGGCTTGGTAGTTTAGTCTGCCCTGTTCCCATGATGCACTGGGCCAGGGACAGACTGATTTGCATATAGCCAGGTTCTGAGCTGGGATGGGGCAGTGAGATAAATAACGGTGATGGATCAAGCCCTGATCTTTGGACTGGGTAAGAGTGGTCTCTTTAACTCAGACACTCTGTTCATCACCACCCCCTTTTCTAAATCGTTTTTGGCCACTATAGGTGTGGCAGGGTATACTCAGACATGAGTCCCTTTCTCACTGCTCCATCAGGATTCAAGCAAGCCGGGCCGAAGAAGGCTGAAATGCCAGAAACCGGTCCCCGGTAGCTTGTCTCCTTTCTGGTGAAGAATTGGCTTGGTAGTTTAGTCTGCCCTGTTCCCATGATGCACTGGGCCAGGGACAGACTGATTTGCATATAGCCAGGTTCTGAGCTGGGATGGGGCAGTGAGATAAATAACGGTGATGGATCAAGCCCTGATCTTTGGACTGGGTAAGAGTGGTCTGTTTAACTCAGACACTCTGTTCATCACCACCCCCTTTTCTAAATCGTTTTTGGCCACTATAGGTGTGGCAGGGTATACTCAGACATGAGTCCCTTTCTCACTGCTCCATCAGGATTCAAGCAAGCCGGGCCGAAGAAGGCTGAAATGCCAGAAACCGGTCCCCGGTAGCTTGTCTCCTTTCTGGTAAAGAATTGGCTTGGTAGTTTAGTCTGCCCTGTTCCTATGATGCACTGGGCCAGGGACAGACTGATTTGCATATAGCCAGGTTCTTAGCTGGGATGGGGCAGTGAGATAAATAACGGTGATGGATCAAGCCCTGATCTTTGGACTGGGTAAGAGTGGTCTGTTTAACTCAGACACTCTGTTCATCACCACCCCCTTTTCTAAATCGTTTTTGGCCACTATAGGTGTGGCAGGGTATACTCAGACATGAGTCCCTTTCTCACTGCTCCATCAGGATTCAAGCAAGCCGGGCCGAAGAAGGCTGAAATGCCAGAAACCGGTCCCCGGTAGCTTGTCTCCTTTCTGGTGAAGAATTGGCTTGGTAGTTTAGTCTGCCCTGTTCCCATGATGCACTGGGCCAGGGACAGACTGATTTGCATATAGCCAGGTTCTGAGCTGGGATGGGGCAGTGAGATAAATAACGGTGATGGATCAAGCCCTGATCTTTGGACTGGGTAAGAGTGGTCTGTTTAACTCAGACACTCTGTTCATCACTACCCCCTTTTCTAAATCGTTTTTGGCCACTATAGGTGTGGCAGGGTATACTCAGACATGAGTCCCTTTCACACTGCTCCATCAGGATTCAAGCAAGTCGGGCCGAAGAAGGCTGAAATGCCAGAAACCGGTCCCCGGTAGCTTGTCTCCTTTCTGGTGAAGAATTGGCTTGGTAGTTTAGTCTGCCCTGTTCCCATGATGCACTGGGCCAGGGACAGACTGATTTGCATATAGCCAGGTTCTGAGCTGGGATGGGGCAGTGAGATGATGGAGCGGTGATGGATCAAGCCCTGATCTTTGGACTGGGTAAGAGTGGTCTGTTTAACTCAGACACTCTGTTCATCACCACCCCCTTTTCTAAATCGGAACCCTATATCAGGCATGTACTTTAGGTCTCTTTTGCCTCCGGAACTCTCCCTGATGACTGGAAGAAAGCGATAGTTCTTTCCATCAAAAAGAAACCAAACGTTAGCCTTGAAGTGCTCGAAAACTTAAGACCCATCTCCTTACTACCGTATTTGGGCAAAGTGGCAGAGAAAGTGGCCAACATACAACTAATGGCTCACTTAGAGAATAACAGAGAGAATAACAACCTCCTGCACCCCTCTCAATCAGGCTTTCGACCGGGTTTCTCCACTGAGACGGCCCTGTTGAGAGCAACAGAGACCCTGCGGCAAGGGGCGGACTCCGGACATACCATGGCACTGATAATGCTTGACCTCAGTGCGGTGTTTGACACTGTAGCTCATTCCATCTTGCTACAGTGTCTAAACAAAGCAGGGATCACGGAGTCCGCGCTAAGCTGGTTGAAAGCATTCCTTACTGACCGTAGTTTTCAGGTCCAAAGGGGCTCCTTCAAATCCTCTGCCATAGCACTAGAACAAGGGGTGCCCCAGGGCTCAGCTCTGAGTCCAAGTTAGTCTCCTACGCTGACGACACCCAACTGCTGATCTCTCTGTGCCAAGCCCCTGAAACAGCAGCATCCAACTTCAAGGCCTGTTTACAGGCTTTAGCAGGATGGATGAATTCGCACTGTCTAAAGCTCAATGGCTCCAAGACGGAGGTTATGGTGATTGGAGGTAGCAACTCTAGCTGGACAGTGGACTGGTGGCCAACATGTTTGAGCCCCACGCCCAATCCCAGTAAGGAGGCAAAGAACCTGGGAATATGGGTTGATCCCAAACTGTTCTATGAGGGCCACGTCAACCGTTGAGTGGGAAAGTGCTTTGGGATATTGAAAACCCTCAACCACACATTGGATTTACTCCCGCTGGAGGCTTGACGCACCATAGCCCAAGCCCTGGTCATGTCCCGTATGGACTACGGCAATGTGCTGCTCTTAGGCACCACGAAAAAAAACCTAGGGCGATTGCAAGTCCTCCAAAATACTGCCGCCCGTCTAGTGATGAGACTTCCTAAAAGAGCAGCTTCTAAACCTGCTCTTGCAGCGCTACACTGGCTACCAGTCAGAAATAGAGTGATGTATAAAGCACTCTTAATATGTCACAGGCTTGTATGGCATAAAGCTCCATCCTATCTTTCTGACCTGGTACATATTTATGAGCCAGCTAGAGCACTACGCTCAGTAGGAGCGGGTCTACTACAAATTCCCCACGTCAATAGAGCTAAATTGGGTGGGCGCTCTTTCAGACTGCTGGCAGCCAGCAACTGGAACAAACTCCCGATCAGCCTAAGATTAGAAGGATCTGAAATCAAGTTCAGAAAACTTCTTAAGACCCACTTGTATAACATCTAACTTCACAGCTGAACAGAAGAGTTTTCTTGCTCTGAGTGACTTTCCTATCTCCGTAGCGCGGGGACACGCCGAGATGGCGTCACCAGGCGCTTTATAAATCTCTTTATTATTATTATTATTATTATTATCTATCTTTAGGAGGTTTTGAGCTCGATGGGGTTTGGCACCAACTTTATCAATACAATTAAGGCTATTTATACCAGGGCATCGGCTAAGATGTTTCTTAATGGCATATTGTCCTCCAGTTTTAATATTCTGAGGCACTCGGCAGGGGTGCCCGCTGTCTCCCCTTTTTGATATCTATATAGAGACTCTTGCCCAACAGTTGCATTTGGATTCCTTAGTAGTGCCATTCAGCTGCTTGTCTTACAGTTCCAAAGTTGCACTTTATGTGGACGACTTATTAATCTATACAGCTGATCCCTTGACATAATTAAATGAAATATTGAAAAACATATGTAGAATTCACTCCTCTCGCTACAACTGAAAAAACTACAAACACCAAGAAGATAAATTAAAATATAAATAACAATAATACAATTAAAACAAATGAACCAAAAATAATAAATCTAATATACACTTGCTGAGGTATATAACTAATTATTTCTTGCATAGTCTAAATAAAACGATGTTTAATTTTAAATATCCAATGAAGTATGTTCTCACTCAATTCCCCTACAAATTGAACATGCTGCTAAATTAGCTATAACTAATTATACTATACAAAATATAAATTAGAAATCTGACATGAAACCCAAATAAATGAAAGAACAATTAAAACATTACATACTAACCATTTATATATTTATTTTATCTTACATTACCTAACATTAAAAAACAATTAGTTAAAATGTAATTAATCTCCCTCCATATTCCCCTAAAACCCAATATCCGGCTACTAAATCAAAATCCTACTTAACATAGGTATTTGTAGATCTCACATTAACTCTTAGGCATCTTGGCGCTAACTAATGTTTATTGCTACTCAACGGTTTTCATTTTATCGATCTCATATGGTTTAAAGGCTGAGTGGACCCGCCAGGATTTGAATCAATGACCTTGCAATTGAACACAGGGCCCTGCAGTGGACACATTAGTCCACTGACTGAGCCACCAGATCCTTTTATTAACCTCTTAAAAATTCAATTACACATTTAAAATTACAAACTATATTTAAAAAAATGAAACTTTTACTAATATTATTAGTATATATATATAAATTGAATTTAAAACAATGTTTATTTCAACTATACTAAAGTACACAATAGTAATTACAATTCTCTTCATACCGATATCGTATACAATAAAACCTACATTCTTAAGTTTGATTTTCGGTTCCACTATATTTTTGCAGAGGTGATATTTTTTAAAACATATTTGTCACATGATATTTTTGAATCAATATTTGTTTCATTCACCATATTTAACACATGCTCATTATAAAAATGTCCCTTTTGTCATGAAAAGTGTAGTTACAGAACTATTAGTCATGGTCTCTACTCTGGCACAAAGGGAACACAAACCTAAGTGCAAAATGAGGAGCTTATTTATGAGCCCCTTGTTACACTTGTGGACCGCTGTTGGGTAACTTTTTGTGAGGCTGCAGCAGCATAAATAATGCACCATGTTGCACCATATTTACAAAGTAACGCATCAAAGCAGCTGCGTCACTTTATAAAGCCCTGCGCCACGTTATACCTGCGTCAGGTATAATGTATGTAGGGTGGGCGTATCCCCCACAAAAAGCCTCATAGATGCGGCACAATTAAATCTATCAGATTTCACTGCAGCAATTCTAGGATGCTATTGCGTCACATCCTTACGTTTGCCTCACAGCTGGCATGCGGGTGACGCAATGCCATCGGAGTAGGCTTCCCCCTTGCATTGCTGGAGTTGCATCATGCTTAAGACACAACTCCAGCAATGCGTGGGTTTTGCGCTGACAGATACGTTAGGATTCCTGACGTATCTGTCATTCCTTGCGACAATGTGCTCCATAAATAAATGCGGTACATCCATCATGTCGCAAGGAGAGCACACTGAAAAGTGTTGCATCGCTGCTTTCAGACTGCGATGCAACACTTTTTATAAATTATGCCATTAGTGTTTAAAACTGTATGTACAAAAAGCCCACTGCCAAAACATGTTTTTCTGGTTTGTGAAGGATTCCTATCGTTAACTGGGACACATTTTAAGGTTTCTTTTCTCACAAAAACAGCTAGTGCATGACTATCAAATTGTCCTTCTCTTTTCCTGAACAAAGGATTCACCTGCTTCTTTTAGGAAGCCTACTTGTATACCCCACACACATCAAAGTACAACATTTGGGCTCACACCTCAAAATTATTTTTGTTAACAACATTGTGAAAGATTCCTATATTTCAAGTAGGCACATTCTGAGGTTTTTATTCCTGTGAAAAAGAGCTGTATTCCAGCCAAAGGGACTTTCTCTACTCTTACATCCTGAGCATACCAGCCCAGTTCAGGAATACACTTTGAAAGTCTCTTGTATATGATTTGCCCTTCAAATAACAAGACCATAAACACTGAGAAAGTCTCTTGTAGATGACATGGGCACTTTTGAGAATGTTTTAGCCTTGTTTAAGAATTTCTGTTTTACACTCCAAATATAAATGGCTGATCAAATTTATGTTTCAACTTTGTGAAAGTTTCCCATGTTTCACCTGGGCACATTTTAAGAATGGGTCTTCCCATAAAAAGGCGAATGTACCACTTCCAACTTGCTTTTTTCGACTCTTGCACCAAGAACATTCTGGAGAACCACTTACAGAATGTGTGCTCCCAAACATCGCCAGTGGTGCTGGTTTGAGGCGCTGTCACATTACACCTCTAACAATCGAAATATCCCACTTCTCACATGAAGAATGGAACAGCACTCAAATCTCAAAGGCAGCAATTGTGAGGATATATATATATATATATATATATATATATATATATATATATATATATATATATATATATATATATATATATATATACATATACATATACATATATATATATATATATATATATATATATATATATATATATATATATATATATATATATATATATATATATATATATAAAGAACACAGAGGCCCAGTTCCGGATTCGTGGCAGTTTAATTTGAAAGACCAACTCGTGCATGCACACCTACCAATGGATGGCTAATGAAAGCAAACGTGTGTGCGCATGGAAGGGATTTGGCAAGGATAACATCCTGTGCTGATCGGTCCGGAGAAGAGGCAGGTTTGGAGGACACTCGTAGAATTTCATGCACTACGCCAGCATTAAGCCTAGAGGAGCTTTCACGTGCTGATCTTCCATTTGGACTTAAAATCAAATGCCAGTGCAGTAAAGACATTGTAAGTAAGCACTATGTTTGAAATACGGACTTCCGAATATATTTTGACTTTTTTACTGCATTATGGGAGTTGTATTATCAATCAGTCACGTGACCAAATGTTATTTTAAAAGCATGCACGTAAGCACTTTGCATATCTCCACTCGTGACCAAGGCGCAGGAGCGCCGAAACGCGTAGGGAAAATGGAGTAATCTGTGCTGCTGGTCTTTCAAATTAAACTGCCACGAATCCGGAACTGGGCCTCTGCGTTCTATTCTTGTGATTGATGGGCTTCTCCGTGCCCATTGTTTTAAGAGGCCGCCCTGAAGGGTTGGGGGCTCCTTGCTCGGAGGATGGTGTGTGAATATATATATATATATATATATATATATATATATATATATATATATATATATATATATATATATATATGTTTATTACCTACTGGCGGTCGCCAGTAGGTATATATAGTTAGGATTTTTTCTCTATGGGACTTTTTGAAAATTCTATGTCTAATAACTTTGGTGTTTGTGGACGGAATTGGCTGAAATTTTCAGGAAAATGGAACATTTTGTTTCTGAGCAGCCCCTGACAATTTGGGGGGGTTTCATCAAGGGGGGGCCGAGAAAAAAGGGGGGTCCCAAAACGCGTTTTTCCCATGTTAATTTCCATAGGGCGGTTGGCCTCACTTTTAGCTCGAACGGCTGAATGGATTTGCACGAAACTTGGCAAAATTGTAGGGACTGTTAACCCGATGTGCCTTTGCTAGGTCTCAATATATGTGCTCCAGTGGATTTTGAGTAATTTAGGTTCAAAAAAAGATATATATCTGGGCGGAGCCTAACCACACATCTGATCTGATTGGCTGTCAGCACTTCATCCAAGAAGTGTTGGCAGCCATCTTGGGACCAATATACATGATAGCACCTCATTAAAAAGCATTGTAGTTAATAGAGGGTTTTAGGACTTTAGTTACATTATAAATCATTTGTTGATGGTACCATACTCGTTTTAGGAATTGTGGTGGGTTCTAAGGTGATTTTACCATGTGAAAAAAACCTTCTGCTGTGATATCATGAATATTGTTTGAAAGAAAACTAATATCTCATGATTTTCCCACAGTGGTTTGGAAGGGGATCTATAAGCTAAACTGAAAGCATATTTTCTGTAAATTCACATTATCTTTCTCAGTCATGTGAAAATGAAGTCTGACATTCTCAGTAAAACATGTACATCCAACAAGGACAGAGACTGTCAGTTGATTCCTTTGTGTTCTACTGCAGCCTCCTAGAGTGTTCTAAAGAACAACTAGAGCGCTAACAGTCCTACTTATTACAAAGGTATGGCACACCTGAAGCCATCTTGATTGGAATAAAGTGGTAATTCTTAAAACATTTAATTTAAAAAGAATGCGAGGAGGCAGCAATCAGATTAAATTCCAAGCGCTACGATACCACTGCAGTCGGGGTGGGGAGCTGCGTGGGGGAGCGACCGCCTCTGGAAGGATCAGGACGGTCACAGAGGAGATGGCAGAGGGTCGGGCCAGGAGATCAGTGGGAGGGAGGGACAGCTGGGAGGCCAAGGGCGGGGTGTAGGTCCGGGCAGGGAGGCACAACAACAAACGTGAAGATGGCTGCTGGCAACAAACCAAACTGGATTGGGGAAATACTACGCTATGCAATCATACATTCAAATGAAATAAAATAAATTAAGGCACAATGCGGCAGCAAACAGACACAAATGAGCGTGTTCGAGTCTAATTAATTAAATTAAATCGATTTGGCAGCGCGGGTAAATAAGGGCATCAAAGTTCAATATTAAGAGCAATGCGAGGAGGCAGCAATCAGATTAAATTCCAAGCGCTACGATACCACTGCAGTCGGGGTGGTGAGCTGCGTGGGGGAGCGACCGCCTCTGGAAGGATCAGGACGGTCATAATGGAAGCATGCAAGGCAACAAACACTGGTCAGACCCTGGATGGCTACACCTGCTGTTGGTTCTACGTTTGTGGTCTCTTCTATTTTAAACCAATACGCCAGCAGGTGGCGGATTGGCACTGCAGGCACTCGAGCATGGGCCGGTGTCCCAATGCACTTTGTGGGTGGTGTTTCCCCCCTTTACCAGTCCACAGAGAGCACTGACAGGGAGAGGAAAGCGGCTTCGCTGTGCAGCCGGCCGTTCAGCGATGATCAGCTGTGGCCTCTCCTTGATCCCCTGCCCTGCCAAGCAATCATGCTGATGGTGGGCTGGGGAGGGGTGATTGTGTGCCAGAATCGGCCTCCCACCTTTCAGGTGCCCGTGCGCTGGAAGGCTGGGGAATACATTTTTAAGAGAAAGGGGCATTGCTGTTTTCAGGGGCTCCTGGACTGGAGAGCTGGGGAATCATTTTGTGATAGAAATGGGCCTCACTGTTTTCAGGTGCTCATGCGCTGGAGGGCTGTGGAATAATTTTTTAGGAGAAAGGGGACTCCCTGTTTTCATGTGCTGCTGCGATGAAGGGCTGGGGAATAATTTTTTAAGAGAAAGGGGCCTCGCTGTTTTCAGGTGCTCCTGGACTGGAGGGCTGGGGAATCATTTTTTAAGAGAAAGGGGCCTCGCTGTTTTCAGGGACTCCTGCACTGGAGGGCTGGGGAAACATTTTTTATGAGAAAGGAGCTGCGCTGTTTTCATGTGCTCCTGAGCTGGAGGGCTGGGGAATAATTTTTTTAGGAGAGATGGGCCTCACTGTTTTCAGATGCTCCTGCGCATGTATGCTGTGGACTAATTTTTAAAGGGAAAGGGACCTGGCTGTTTTCAGATGCTCCTGCGCTGGAGGACTGGGGAATAATTTTGTAATAGAAAGGGGCCTCGCTGTTTTCAGGTGCTCCTGCGCTGATGGGCTGGGGAATAATTTGGTAACAGAAAGAGGCCTGGCTGTTTTTCAGTTCCTCAGCTTGTAGGACATTGTCACCTTGGCCCTGTGTCCTTCCCAAGAACAATATCCTCCCACTTACATTCCTTGTGTGTTTCATGAAAGGGCATGCCTGCGAATGTGGGCCACGCCGCGCAAATGTGGGCCACGCCTCGCGAATGTGGGACACGCCCTGCAAATGTGGGACACTTTTTTTGTCAGTGCCCGGGCCAAATTGTGATCCCAATCCGACCCTGGAGGCCAGGACACATTATCACATGGCTGTTTATTATTACGAAAGTAAAAGTATGTGAAGCAATGAACAAAAAAAATGTACCAATAGGAGGCCAGTAAAATTATAAATGGCTTTCCGACTTCAAGCACAAGTGACCTTTGGTCCGTCTGCTGCAGTCCAGTTGAGTTGGCCCCTCTTACAGCAGCTGACAGGGGCCGGAGCCCTTTCAGCCCAATGGGTATTGCGCCCCTGTACATATTTCGGTATGCCCGGCCTCTTTCAATTGAGTGCATCAACAATGCACTGCTGACCCCTGATGCAGAGGCTTACATAGATCTCATAAAATACCTTACACGTTTTCAAAGCTTCTAAAATTCTTCTATTACTCACAAGGTGAACTGGTATTTAATTATGTCGACAATCATACTAGCATGTCCCTCTTCGGCAATGAAATGGTGTTTTTTTTTAAGTGCCTCAAATTTGGCAGTACGGGTTGCTTAGTGCAAAGAAAGCATGTCATAGGCGCATCAGGGGCTTGAATGTTATAGAGAGGGAAATGCTTTCATGCATCTCTCTGCATATTAAACATAGTAGTTTTTTTAAGAGGCACATACAATACAAGATAAATACATACACATTGTTATTGCTGCTCCTAAGTCTATACTGTACAATTAAAGCGCCAAAGCAGTATTTTTCCCTCTAAAAACAAAGACGGGCCTTGGATTTACTTCTTCTAACACACAAAATTAAATGAAAATGCACTGACGGCTAGTCACATTACTTCTGTTCCGTCATCACCATTAAAATAAAGACGGGGACTTTGCATTTAGAGCACAGTAAAAAGAAACGCCCTGCAAAAAGCTGTCTGCAAACTTTCGAAAGGACAACCTGCAGTGTTCTCAGAACAGGAGCGAAGCCCGGGATTAGCAGCACAAAGGTTTCCAAGCCACCCAACCTGACGAGGTGTTAACATATGTAAATTATCCCTTTGTTTTTCATCTCTGTGGCCGAAAGCGGAGGTCAAAGTCAAAGGGTGAGGCCAGCACTTTAGGAACACCTCTCCCTTCCCCCAGCCGGGGAAAACACATTGGTGCCTGCAACTTCATTTGAAAGGCGAAGAGCAGAGAGCCGGAAGCAATGTTTAGTGTAATGCAAGCAGGGCACTTGCAAGGAAATCACTGAAGTTACTTTGCACAAAAACGTCTTTTTTTTCTCACCGTACATCATTGAGATTCCAAAAAATAGTAAATGCCTATTATTTAATAGTGTAATGTGTTACATACCAACCTACCAACACATAAACGTGATTTGCAAGTTTCAATGCTATTAATTGTAATTGTCATCTGTTAAAAAAAAAAACATAACTTGTTAAACCAAATATAGTTTCCACAATGTAGGCCACAAATGTCCAGAGGAAAGACTGAATTACAAACTAAGAAATAATTTTAAAAGTGCTCATTCGATTTAAAGTATGTCATTCAGCAGGTTGCATCAAATGGTGTGATAATGAGAAATAAAGATTAATGAAACCTCTTTCTGGGACATTTTATCCGATGCAATAGTACTAAATAAAGTGACCTCATACACATATTTTTCCCGTTTTAGCACTAGAATTGATAAGTAAAAATTTCGCTAATTTCTCCATTAGCACTGAAAACTACAATCAGGTTTCACTGTGTTGTTTCTGTTTCTGCTAATTCATGAACAATTACTAATATCATGTGCATAGTGGATATTAGTGCTGTTTGGGTGTATTATTACCTATTTAATTGCAAAGAAAATGAATCAGCTGTAAATAAAAAACAAGCACTGGCAAATCTAATTGGTCCCTCCTTTGGGACCTGTTGGATTTTATCCATGCTGCATATCGTCCTTGATGCTGTGCAGCATGCCTAAAGTTTTTTTTTCAAAGAACCTCTTGACGTGAACCTGTTCATCATTATGTAGTCACGTGCATCATACATGCCTGCCTATAAAATGGCGCAGGCTTTTAAAATTTGTTATGGTTAGTGATTCAAGTCAGATCAGTAACTAAAAAGAAAGATGCCAGGGAGGAGCACTAAACCAAACAGGGATGAGAGTGGACTGGGTAGCCAAACGGGTGGTAGGATAATCCATCACATGTTTGTGAGCAGGTGGGCTTGAGAGCCTAGTTATGGAAAAGCCACTTGAGGGTGCTTTGATGTTGTTAAAGATATTATTATTAAGATATTATCATACCATTGCAAATAGATGTTGATGGTGGTTGTTGAATTATGAGAGTTGGAAGGTATAAGCTTCTGCCCATCAGCATAAGGGGAGGCAGATCACATGGAAAGACCTTATTGTTCCAAGCACTGGTGTCTGTGATGCAGAACAGGAGGTTGGTAGTGATAATCTCATTTTAGGGCCTGATTATGAGTTACACAGAGTACTTAATTTGTGCTGATGGTTGCCAGTGGGAGTCACCGGTACTCATTTTTTGGGACTGGTGCCTATTTTTCAGCATTAGACATTAATTTATAGCAAGAGGAGCAAAAAGAAACAAAGCTGAAAGACGGTGGAAGAGAAAGACAAACAAACCATGATAAGAGAGTTTCTAGTGTTGGATTAAAGAGACATGAGGTAGGTTTAAGAACACATGGCCTTTGTAGTTGTGCAGACATTTAATTGCTACATTCCCAGGTACATGAGCAGAGCTCTGGACACTAGCACTTACTCTTTTACAAAGGAAGCACTCATTACACAGTAATGATGGGGTGTTAAATCCACATGTAACACCACCCCAGTAATGCGTAATTACTAGTTGGAATCCATGAAATGGGAAATACCATGTGGAACCAAATGTACCATTGCAAACCCACATAGAAACCATATTTCTGGAGGGTTTATTGCATACATTTACCACCTGCTCTGAGTAGCACGTAAATATATGCAGGGGCTTCTGTATGGGGTGAGGTTGGAGCAAGGAGGGTGTAGAGAGTAGAGGGAGGTTAAGACAAGCTCTGATGGGTGAGCATTTAGAACTGGCCCTGCATGAAAAAGAATCAAGGCATGTAGCTAGGCTGCTGCAGCCAAAGCCTTGAGTGATTTGTTTCTTGTGGAATTACCACTCACTAAAATCGGGTTTTATGTAGTAATTGTGGCCCACTCATGAATAGGTGGATAAGAATTCCATACTAAAATTTCTCTCCACTTGACTCATAATCATGGTCTTAGTGGGCTGACGTCAGAATTGTGGCTGAAGTTGTTGGGGTGTGCTGTTTTCCATAAATCCCATCATTCCAGTAGTTGTTATAGTAAGAGTTACTGCTCATACAGAAATTTACTGGGCCACTCATAATATGGGTGTGAAAGTATTCCAAAGACCACTTACTCTGTTCTAAAACATTCACCAAGGTATAGTTTTTGGGTCAAGTGTACCCATTGGTTCAATGAAAGCCAGAGATTATTACCCTTGTTAGGGGAGCACTGCACCACATTCACATGACACAGGGACAGGAGGTCTTTCTTGATGTACAGTGTTGCCCAGCACTCAGCTGCCACTCCACTCTGGCAATTTACTTCACTCTAGACTACACCACCCCACTATACAACACTCTATGCCACTCTATGAAATCCATTGTATGACACTCTACTCCACTTCCTGCCACTCTAAAACACTCCATTCTACGCCACCCTATGCCACTCTACAACACGTTATGCTGCTCCACTGTACTATGCTATGCCACTCATATCTATGACATTCTACTCCACTCTGTGCTATGCCCCTCCACTCTACTCCATTGCACACTACAATACTTTACTCCAATCTGCAGCACTTTACTCCAATCTGCAACACTTTACTCTAATCTGCAACACTTTACTCCAATCTGCAACACTTTACTCTAATCTACAACACTTTACTCCAATCTACAACACTTTACTCCAATCTACAACACTTTACTCCAATCTACAACATTTTACTCCAATCTGCAACATTTTACTTTACTGTACACTGCTCTACGACACTCCTTTGAGCCCCTCCATTTCACTCCACTCTATGACACTCCACTCAACACTATTCCACTCTACACTACACCACTCTACGCCACTTAACTCTAGGCCTTTCTGCTCCACTCTACGTCACTCCACTCTAATCCACTGTGTGACTCTACTTCACTCTACGACACTCCACTCTACTCTACGACACGCCACTCTACGACACGCCACTCTACGACACGCCACTCTACGACACGCCACTCTACGACACTCCACTCCACTCTACGACACGCCACTCCACTCTACGACACGCCACTCCACTCTACGACACGCCACTCCACTCCACTCTACGACACTCCACTCCACTCTACGCCACTCCACTCCACTCTACGACACTCCACTCCACTCTACGACACTCCACTCCACTCTACGACACTCCACTCTACTCTACTCTACGACACGCCGCTCTACTCTACGACACTCCATGCCACTCTACGACACGCCACTCTACGACACGCCACTCTACGACACGCCACTCTACGACACGCCACTCTACGACACGCCACTCTACGACACGCCACTCTACGACACGCCACTCTAAGACACGCCACTCTAAGACACGCCACTCTAAGACACTCCACTCTAAGACACTCCACTCTATGCTACTCTCCGACACTCTATGCCACTCCATAGCACTTTACTCCACTCTACGCCACTCCACTCCAGGACACTTTATTCAACTCTAATCCCCTCCACTATACACCCCTCCACTCTAGGTCCCTCTGCTCAACAACCCTCCACTCAATGCCACTCCACACCACTCTATGACACTCTAATCCGCTCTGCGCTCCTCCACTCTGCGACCTTCCACTCTACATAGGGATGGGCGGTGAACTCTGCTCCACTGGCAGAGGTTGCAAAGATTTCACACTCCGCTTGGAGCCTGATGTTCAGTAAAAGAATGTGCTTCCCATGTAGCGGAGTTTACTAGCACCGCCGCCAGCCCACCCCTGCTGTTAGTCAACTCTATGCCACTGTACTCCACTCTATGACAATTTACTCCACCCTACAACAGTATACTCTATGATACTCCACCCTGCACCACTCCATTCCCTCTACAACACTCCACCCTATCCCACTCTACTCTATTTCTCTGTTACACTGCACTCAGATGACACTCCACGATACTGTACACCTCTCCCCTATAAGAACCTGCACTTTATACCACTAGATACCACTCTACACTACTCTACACTACTTCACTCTATGACACTTGACTCTACTCTATGCCACTCAATTCTATATTGCTCCACTCTACACCACTCCACTTTACTCCACACAACCCCACTCTAATCCACCCTATGCTTCTCCACTCTACAACACTTTACTCCAGTATTCTCCACTCTATGCCCCTCCACTCAACAGCACTTTACTCCACTCTTCTGTAAGCCCCTCCACTCTATGCCCCTCTGTGTCACCCCACTCTACACCTAACTACTGTATGCCACTTCATTCTACACCACGGTACTCAACTGTTCATCTATCACCATTATTTAATTGCAAATCCACTCTATGCCCCTCCACTCAACAACACTTTACTCCACTCTTCTGTAAGCCCCTCCACTCTATGCCCCTCTGTGTCACCCCACTCTACACCTAACTACTGTATGCCACTTCATTCTACACCACGGTACTCAACTGTTCATCTATCATCATTATTTAATTGCAAATACGGATAAAATGGCAATAGTGAAGTATTCCATGATTCAAAACTGACCCAATTGCTTTTAGCAATGTCATAAAAGAATGGACAATTTACAGACCACAAAAGTCGAAATTCATTAGCTTAATGTCAATAAAGTTAATTTTAATAAATATAAAAAAGGTTATTTAAATGAAAAATATTTGGATAAACATAGTGCTATGCAGCTTTTACTTTGAAATGTCTGTCCTTTCTGCTCCTAAAGTGTGTTTCTGGTGAGCAAAGTGTGTTTAAATGCAAAGTGTGTTAAAGACTGCAGTACCACCTCCTGTCTACAGGGGCAGAGCGAGCAAAATTATAAACACACTTTATGAAACACAGGTCCCCACAAGGCAATTTTTATTTACAGACCACAAAAGTCGAAATTCATTAGCTTAATGTCAATAAAGTTAATTTTAATAAATATAAAAAAGGTTATTTAAATGAAAAATATTTGGATAAACATAGTGCTATGCAGCTTTTACTTTGAAATGTCTGTCCTTTCTGCTCCTAAAGTGTGTTTCTGGTGAGCAAAGTGTGTTTAAATGCAAAGTGTGTTAAAGACTGCAGTACCACCTCCTGTCTACAGGGGCAGAGCGAGCAAAATTATAAACACACTTTATGAAACACAGGTCCCCACAAGGCAATTTTTTTTAAAGTTGTAAAAATTGGCACACATGTTCCTGAAGTCGTTTTTCATCATTTAGAAGACAGTGTCTTGTGGGGACCTGAGTTCAGGTCCCCACAGTGCAATCAAGTCCCCACAGCGTGAGTGTGTTATCACACCCAAGTCCCCACAAGGATAGTAACACAAACCCACCCCCCCCCCCACACACACACACACACACACACACACACACACACACACACACACACACACCCACACAGAGCCACACACACACACACACAGAGAGCCACACACACACACACACACACACACAGACACAGACATCCCTCAGGCTAGGTCAGCCACACGTTTTGCATTAGGGTACTAGTAGTAGCATTAAAACTACAGGGGAAAAAGAACAACATCTGGACTGGATGGGCCACTCAGACATGGCCCTTGGAGTGCACTCAATTGTCCTTTTTATGTACACTTACCTATGGATATATACAATGCTCCACGTACATGTTGGCACTGATTTTAATGCATACTGCTCTCTCACACAGAGCCACTACCTTCACATGGGCACTTAATACAGCTCGAACTCAGTGCTTTCTTTGAAACGACAAATCCAATGCACCCTCTTGCATACTCACCTAGTGCAGAGCCAATGCACCCTCTCGCACACTCAGTGGAGAGCTAATGCACCCTCTCGTACACTCACATAGTGCACCCCAATGCACCCTCTCATACATACTCACCTAATTCATACACAATGCACCCTCTCACACACTCACCTAGTGCACACCCAACGCACCCTCGGAAACTCACCTAGTGCACACCCAATGCACCTCGCACACTCACCTGTGCACATCCAATGCACCCTCTCCCACCCTCACCTACTGCACACAAATGCATCCTCTCGCACACTTACCTAGTGCACCACCGCACACTTGGAGAGTGCACAGCCAATGCATCCCCTCGCACATACTCATCTAGTGCAGTCTGAGCCTCCTTACTTTCAGCATTGACACCTCTCACGGGTGGCGTTAGGGTGGTTGCAGCAGCTGAGTTAAGTATATCTCAACGATTTTTCGGGCATGGGGGGTTCTTAATCCTTTCAAGAAATGATGAGCCTCGTTCTTTCTCTTGAATGAACTACACCGCTCTACCTCACTAGAATGACCTCGAGGTGAGGAGGCTCTACAGTTATCTAAGAAGAATGAATGGCTTCGAAGCACTCAGAGTATCAGTTCTATGCTGGATTCGCACCGCGGAGCTCGTGGGCGGCAGGATCTATGCACGGGGATTTAAAAAGAGATGGTGGGCTGTGAGTGTCCCTCCTTGCAGCAGAGCTCTCTTCTGGCCCAACACCTGGCACTACCAGGGCCTGCCCAGGGCGGAGCCTGCGGATATACGCCCCTCCCCACTCCGCCGAGCACGGTTTCACTGGCCACCTGCAGGCAGCATCGGAGAATCGAAACCGAACCCACGGAAATGACGATCTCGGACCGGAAGCGTGGAACTGGATGTCTCCGCTGCTTCCGGGGGCATCAGGGCACTGCGGGCAGAGACAGCAGGATACGTGACTTGTGAGGTTTCATGGTATGGCCCGGTACTATCGGGGAGATGTGTCCAGACATGGGAACCTAGCTTTTATTATGAAGGCAAATCTCAGATTTGTGAGAGATTCCCGGCAAAACTCCCCCTGCCCTTGGGCGCACTTGTACGGATGCCTTGTGAGCACAGCAAGAGATGGGCTGCAATGTTCTGCTGGACATTGGGGCAAACTTATCTCTCTCTACAGCAAATGGGGCATCAAAAGGCCACTCAGCCGCTGTTTTTACCCAACAACGCTGGGAGCACTTCTCAAAGAAGCGCAGCTGGAACCAGGCCCCTTCATACAACAAGACATCGCCGGGTCCGCGGAGCCCCCGTCCTTTTCAGACTGGGGGGCGTGTTTTTTCATAATGACGTCACAGATAGAAAGAAACGAAAAAACACGCCCCCCAATCCGAAAAAGACGGGGCTTGAACAGAGTGACGCCCCTCTCCTCCAATGGCTGGCCTTCCTTTAGGAAGCCAGCCAATGGAGAAGAGGGGCGGGTTCAAGCCCCACTCTAGGAAACATAAAATCTCGGCTGTGCAACACTGCTGCGCAGTGTATGCTAGGCCGAGACCTAAAAAGGAGCAGATAAAGGAGGGGGGAGGATGTAGCTTAAGGGCTAGGGTGGTCAACCCTAAATCTGGGGAACCGGGTTCAAATCTTGGCAATGGCACTCAACATCCTGTGATTCTGGTCAAATCACTTAATCTCCCTGTGCCTAACAAAAATGAATGTGTCCTTATGTAACACAACTGGTGCTCATATAAAGCGCTCTGATACCCGATACCTTCGGGTCTAGTCCATGCTATATAAAACTCTGGGGGGAAAAAAGAAAACAAAAGAATTAGGGAAGAAATAGAAATGAAGAATGGAGTGGAAAAATAGAAAGAAGGAAAAAAAGAACAAAAACAAGGCGAATAAAACAAAGAAAAAGGTCAAAGATCAAAAAAGGGAATTAAAGGAAAGGCAGAAATGCAGGAAAGAAAGCAGCAAAAAAAGAAAGGAGTGAAAACAAGAAGAAAAAAAATTGAGTGAATGAAAGAAGATGAGAAAGAAGAAAACAAAACAAATACTAATGCAAATTATATAGGAAGAAAGGAGACAAGAGAAAAAGCAGCAAGAAAGAGGAAGGAAGAAAAAGAATGGCATAGCAGAAGGAAAGAAGTTAAGAACAAAAGACATAGGACAAAAGAGAAAGAATGAGAAAGCAGAGATAACAAGAAAGGGGACAAAAAGTGAATCAAGATGGAAAAAAGTATAGAAAGAAAAGAAAGATCAAGGGAAGAGACTTGAGAAAGAGAGGAGGAAAAGAAAGGAGAAAAATAAAGAATAATTTTAGAAGAGGGTACTCTGCACTGAGGTCTTCCCAGCCCTCACAGTAAGGAGTGCACATTGTTTTCAATTGCTGCCTTTGTAAAAGAGCAGTCGCATATTTTGAAACCATCTGACAGGCAATGAAGTATGAGCTACTGAGAGTGAGGCAACAAGCTACTGGTATAAGGTATTTTTGAGTTCTTGTTAGGACTAACGTAGAGATAATATCTGATCTGCAGTTTGGGAAGGTCATAATTTGGTTAGCATTCTTCAACAATTGATCAAAAGGCACAGTTTTGGAATTTGGTAATGTTAAATAGAGAAAACACTCAGAATTTATTTCAGTGGTAGATGAATAATCAAAATCTTCACTGTGACAGTTCCATGTGTAACTCAGTCCAAATAAATCAGCAATATTTACAGTCTTCTTCTAAAACTCCAAGGATGACCATAATAAATTCTTGTGCATCTTGTTGACTGTTGAGTAAACATTACTGATCCACTACAAATATCCAAAAGGTCTATAATACCTGAAGCAGAATGTGCCATAGTTCTGTCAGTCATTAAACACTGGAGCAAATGATATGTATAACACACAATCTCTTATCTGGTTTTTGTTCAATTTGGTCTATGAAAAGGTGTACAGGGGCGAATTTTGCGAATCTGGCGTTCGCGAATTTGCGTATTTGTGAACTCGCAATCCGCAAAATCCACAAATTCTCGCGAATTTGCGGATTTAAAATTTTTTTTGGTTCGCAAGGGTTTCTGCCAGTTCGCGAGGGTTTTGTACCAGTTCGCAATTGCGAACTTACTTGTCGGCTCGCAACGGTCGCGACTTTGTTGTTTCTACGTCTGTTTCATCATCACAGGTTCACAGCACCCTCTGTTTCACCACTGCCACCCTCTGATTCACCCATGCCACCCTCTGGTACATCACTGCCACCCTCTGATTCATCACTGTAGATTATGGGGGGGAAGCAAGCACACCTGCCCTGCTTCAACTGACATGAATTAATTTGGGGTTGATTAATGTGTCACTGAATTTAAACTTCCTGTCTGGCACCTGCTTCCTTATCTGTAATTTGCTTTCTGTTGCAGTTCAATTTTTTTTCCCAGGACCTTTGTGGCCTACTTGTAGCTATTCTATGAGCCTGCTGTGAGGGTCAGAGCAGGGTCATAGAATAGTTGCAAGTAGGCAACTGACCTCTGGAGGGGCCCCTCAGGAAGCACTACAGGGAATGGTTACTAATGATGACTTTGGACTTTTGCACCTGCTGAGTGCTTTCAGTTTTGCAAAACTCGTTTTTCTGCAGAACAGCAACTGTAATGCCCCAAACAAACTTACTTGTGAAAGTTGATTTCTAATCCAAAAGTGATCCAAAGAAAGTCAAAAAGGCCTCAAATCCAAAAAAGTGCAGGCAAATGTCAACCTGAGGAGTTATTCTCATAAAAATCATAATTTTCTGAAGGTTTATAATGCTTGCTGGTGGATTTCTTGTGCAGAATTGCAAATTTTGTAATTTCGCGAGTGCGAGATTGTTGCTGCCCGCCGCATCTATATGTTCGCAATTGCGAACTCTCCCGATGCGTCGCCAAACTACCGCGGGATCCCACAGCAAGATCCAAAATGGCGGAGCACTCGCAAAATATCGATAAAAACAACTTGGCAAATGCTGAATGACGGTAAGTGAACGCCGCACGCCGCAATATTGTATCACCAAGCAAAAAAATCCGCTGCGTGTGAATTAGCGGATGTTCGGTAAATTTGCGAGGGTTCGCGGATTGCAAATTTTCCGACAATACGCAAAAACCGCGAGCAGAACGGATTTTCCGCCCATGCTTAAAAAGGTGTATTGAGAACAACATTTGCATAGCAGTTAATACCGGAACTATTTTCCAACTGGTAACTTACAATATCTACATCATTTTCTGTTTTTCTCTTCCTGACAGATTCCAATTTGTCATTTATTTTCTTCGGCAGCTGTACATTCTTTTGTAACCATTCATTTTGGATAAATTATCTGTTTCTCATAAACAGGGTATTGGCCTAAATAAGGAGCGTATACATTTCTCAATTGATTGTACCCTCTTACACAGCTTGCATCAGCACTAACTTTCTTTTCATCAAAATGAATCAAAAACAAACCAGACAATGCTCTAACTCGTGACAATGGTACATATGACATTCCTTCTTTAAATACTGTACGTCGGAGGGGCGTGGCTAAGATGGCGGTGTGAGCAGTCGTGCCTAGCGGAGCTCCCGCCGCCGACCGGTACTACAGCACATTATATAGCACTTTCTCCCCTGTGTCTGGGTCCCCCCTCCGGAGGGTGACTGCTGCCTTAACGGTCCTGGTCCCAGCGAGGCGATTTGTGGGCAGCCCGGGGCTCCGGTGGCCGAGGAGAGAGAGGCGGCCCGGCGGGGCCTGGTGGAGCGTGAGAGCGGAGGGGCGTGACCACAGCCGCCGCCAGCGGAGAGCGTCTGGCTTGTGAGCACCTCGGCGAGGGCTGCGCTACGCAAGAGCCGGGGCACAGGTGGTTAGTCCAGCCCACGCGATCTGCGCGTGAGGCCCCCGGAGCGGCTTTGCCCGGCGGGTACTGCGCACCGACCACCGGCATCTGAGACCGGCCGGGGAGATCCCGGCCATTGTTGGAGCTGGCCAGCTGAAGAGGAGGCAGACCCGGAGGTGAGGAGCGGAGCAAGGGCACGGGAAACACCAGGCGAGGGTCCGCGGGGCTGCGGGACCCTGCTGCCTGGTGCCGGCCTCCCCCGGGGGTTCCCTGAAGCAGTGATTCCAGAGGAGCGGCCGCCGGAGGCAGAAGGGGGACCACCCCAAGTGTGCAGACGCCGGGAAGGTGGATCGGAGACGCCCGGAGTGACTGCGTGTGAGTGGCCACCATCTTAGACAGTAGGCCGAACTCAGGGTCGGCCAACGGATCTTCCTCGGTGGGGCTCCCTAGGGGTCAGTGTGTGGACACCAACACAGAGTGTGGAGACTGCCGGGTGTGCGCCCCCCGAGACGATACTACCTGCATTAGGACTGGTGGCCGGAGCTCCAGTCCGGTGGATGCGGCGTGTGGCAGCTTAAAGAGGCGGGAACGCAGCGGACTGAGTGGGGCAGAGTAGACACATCACTGCCTCACGAGTGGGCCCGGGGCTCCCGGCGGGGTCATACGAGGAGGCCCTCGGAGCAATCGGTGGACCCGGCGAGAGTGGAGGGAGCGCTGGGCCTTCCCACGTGTCTGGGTCCGGGTCCATCCCGCCACATAGCGCCGGCCTAGTGGGGGTCCCTGTAGTATGTTAGTTTGTAGTTTAATATTTATTTATAGTGTGTAGGATTGTAAGTATCTCTTTAAGACCTGTGTACTCCTTTAAATGCTGTCGTGTTCCACATTCCAGCTATGCTGTCAATGAATGTTCCATATTTTACTGTTGGTCAGTTTCCTGTTGGTTGTGGATCTGACCAGACGTGCTCCTTTACTTAGGAATAAATACCAGAAGATATATTCCTGTTTGATTCATTTCTTCATTCAATACTACATTTTACTGGCGACGATCGGGATCCTAAGAAGTTCCTTCACTTCTTCAGAATTTTTTTTATTTTCCGGATTTCTTCAAGCAAAGAACGAACCTACATTTCTTCAACGTTTATTTCACTGGATTGGATAAAGCGGCGCATTCTAAACACAATTGAACCTGAAACTGTGAGTTTGCTTTTTAATTTCATTTCGCGCATATTTATTCCTTTGCGCACAAGGTGTTTACCTTCAAACGCGTCTTCCGTTGCTCCCGTGTACAGGCGCTCGCTTCAACTCTCGAGCCTGACACTTAGCAACGTTGACGCTTAGCAACGCTTCACGAACAAGCATTGTGTTTACGCGTTACCACGTCATAGGTCAACCAACGTGACCCGACGTAACGCGTACGTGCCGCCATCTTGAAACTCCGAATTGAGCACGTCTGGCTTCGGTGTTTCCTCGGAGTTTTCTTACAAAGGAGATTTTGACCTCACGAAGTGAACTCCTTCAGAAGTAAGATTTTATTTATTTAATCTTCAATACTGACATTTCCAGTGTGCTTCGTTTTACACCTCTGTCATCCTTTCATTTCAAGACATATTTTTATCAAATTCGTTTTCTCTTTGAGCATGAGTGTTGAACAATCTACTTCTGGCAATGCTACTTCTGGCAATACTACTTCTGGCAATGCTGCTTCAGCATCTTCCTCATGCATTAACATTAACATTAGCACTCCTAAAGAATTTTTAGTTTCTCCTGGTGATCCTATAATTAAGTGGGATGAATGGAAAAATTACTTCTTGAATTACATCGCCACTCTGGAGGATAATGTTGGTGCTTTGTCATCTGATAGAAAATTGCGTATGCTACTTCACAGTCTTGGTCCGGAAGGTCTCAGGGTATATGAGCAAATGCAAAAACCCGATAGATCAGGAGATTATGACAAATTTAAAACAGCATTATCGGATTTAACTGAACACTATTCTCCAACTGTTTGCATTGGTGTGACAAGACGCGCGTTTTTTAAACGCAAACAACTCCTGAACGAAACTGTTGAAGAGTATGTTTCTCAACTGAAAATTTTAGCTGCACAATGCAAGTTCGGTGTTTTACACGATGATTTGATCAGAGATCAAGTTGTGGTCTGTACTAAAAACAAAAGTATACAAGACAGACTGTGGATTGAAGGGGAATCTAGTCTCAAGGATGTCATTACCTTACTAAAAAAAGCTGAATTATCGGATAGGAGTTCTAAAGCTCTATCTAAACAATCGGAATCTGCTTCCACACCTACTGTGAACAATATCTCTGATAACAAGAAGAAAAATGTCTACGCAAAAAAAAGTTCAAGCAGGAAATTTCAAACTAACAAGAATTCTTCTTCATCTAGCAAGAAAACTTTTAATAAGAACAAACCCAATCAGAGTAGTTCGTTTTCTTTTGCATGTTACCGTTGTGGTGATAAAAATCATAACGCAAGCTCTGAAAATTGTCCTGCCAGATCCGCAAAGTGCTCCAATTGTGGTATAGTTGGTCATTATGCTAAAGTATGCAACAAAAAGTCCTACCAACATACCAAAGTAGCTTGTATTACTGATACATCTTCTGATTACGATTCTGACATAAGCTTGTCATCTCCCAATTATTCTACAAATGCACAATGTAATATTGTTTTAGTTGTGGGGGAGGACGAGAGAAGCAAACCTTTGTGCATTGTGAAATTCGGGGGTATTCCTGTACAGGTTGCTGCCGACTCTGGTTCCCCCTACACTATTGTCAACAAAAAAGTTTGGGAGAAAGAATTGTTGAGTGAGTTGGGTCCTCATTTAGAGCCCAGTGATATTCTTACTGAAAGCTTTACTGGTAACACTATAGAAATGTTGGGTTTTCGTTCTTTGATTTTTGAATTCAAACATCGTACAGCATTTTGTAAATTATACATTGCCGTAGATGGTCCTTCTGTTTTAGGCTGGAGAGATCAAAGGTCTTTACACATTGTTCTTGATCCCAACAGCATTGAACAGGTGCTGGTTACTGGTGTGAGTGAAGATACCAAAAATTGGGTTCTTAAAGAATTTCCGAATGTATTTTCAGGTAAGATCGGAAAGTTCAAAGGTTTTTCCCACCGAATAAGATTAAAAAGTAACGCTGTACCAATGGTTCATAAGGTACGAAACATACCACTTATTGTTAGAGATGAGGTAAAAAATGATTTATTAAAATTACAAGAGAGTGGTATCATAGAACCCATCGAATCGTCCGAGTGGATTTCCCCTTTGGTTGTCGCTAGACGAGCCAATGGAAAAATCCGCCTATGCGTTGATCTGAGAAATTTAAATAACAATATAATTGTGGATCAGTATCCTTTACCCAGAATCGATGAGATGTTGTCTTTAACTCGTGGTGCTAAATTTTTCTCTACGCTGGATTTATCTTCAGCGTATCACCAGATCACCTTACATCATTCCAGCCGTGATCTTACTGCTTTCTGTACCCCTTTTGGCTGTTTCCGTTTTCGCCGCATGCCATTTGGTTTGGCCTCTGCGGCTGCAGTTTTTCAGCGCCTTATGTCACAGTTATTTGGTGATATGACTGGCGTCATTTTCTTCCAAGACGATATCCTTGTTCTAGGTAAGGATGCCCCACAGCATGATTCTAGGCTGAGAAAGGTTATGAAAGTTCTTGATGAAAGATGTCTTACTGCTGAAATTTCTAAGTGTACCTTTTCAGAAGATAACGTTGTATATTTAGGCCATGAGATTAGTGCCCAAGGTATAAGACCTAAGACTAAACTTGTAAGAGCTATTTTGGATGCCCCTTCTCCTAAATCCAAGGATGACTTAAGGTCATTCCTGGGTTTAGCAGAATTTTACTCTAAATTTGTTTCTAACTTTAGTGAGAAAACTTTTCCTATGCGTTGCCTTTTGAAAAACAAAGTTCCTTTTGTTTGGTCCCAGGAGTGTCAAGAAGCTTTTGAAATTATAAAAAAAGCTGTTTGTTGTGCTCCCAACCTGCAAGGTTTTGATCCTACTGCTACTACATTCGTTACTACTGATGCTAGTTCTAAAGGGTTAGGGGCAGTCTTAACTCAACTATCTGAGTTTAGTCAAGAAGTGGTAATCGCTTTTGCCTCAAGATCCCTTACACCTACTGAGGAAAAATACTCGGTAATCGAGAGGGAAACCCTTGCTATTGTGTGGGGGTTAGAACACTTCAGGAAGTTCATTTGGGGAAAATCATTCTGTGTAAGAACTGATCATAAACCTCTTACAAAATTGTTGACTACGCAAGGTTTGTTCAAAGCTACTGCTAGAATTGCAAGACTCTCCATGCGCTTGCAAGATTTTTTATTTGTGATAAACTATGTTCCTGGTGCAAAAAATATTATTGCAGATTTTTTGAGCAGATTTTCCTTACCTATCTTTGTGGCTGACCGTAATTCTTGGAATGATTTTTCTGTTGCTAGTGTTGCTGCTGTCTGCAAAATTTTTGACAGTTTTTCTAAAGACCAATGGCTCAAAGCTGATTCTGATGATAAAGTCCTGACTGAGGTCAAGTCTAGAGTTATAATGGGTTGGAAAGATTTTCATAAAAAAGATCTTAGTGATTCTTTGAGAGGTTTTTGGGAAGTTCGTGACGAACTTTCTATTTCTGAGTTATTTTTACTAAGATGTGATAAAATAATTCCACCCATGTCTGTTAGATCTCACATTATGCAGCTATCTCATGAAGGCCATCCTGGCATTTCTCGAACAAAGTCCAGGGTGAGAGACCAGTATTGGTGGCCAGGTATGGATAATGATATTGAAAAACTGGTTAGAGCTTGCATTAATTGTGAAGTTTCAGATAAATCAAAAAAAACCTTCAATCCACCTTTAGGAACTGTTACTGCTCCTAATTTTCCTTGGGAAGAATTAGCCATGGACATCATGGGTCCTGTCAATTGGTTTGATGACAATGTCAAATTTATTATTGTCATTGTTGATTTGTTTTCTAAATGGTTCGAATTGAAAGTTGTGGAGAAGGCTAACTCCGTTATTATTATTGAATTCTTGGAGTGTGTGTTTATCCAAGAAGGTTGTCCTTCATCTGTCCTAACTGACAATGGGCCTCAATTTAAATCCATGGAAATGCAATTGTTTTTTACTTCTAAAGGAATTAAGCATAAGTTGACACCATTGTACCATCCTTCCTGTAATGGTGTTGTAGAAAGACTCAACAGAGTCATTAAAAATACTATTCAGTTGTGTTTTAAATCAAAACTTGTTTGGGAGAGTGAATGCAAGAAGATGTTGTGGGCATATAGAATTACCCCACATCCTTCCTCTGGAAAGTGTCCTTTTTCTTTGATGCGTTGTCGAGTTCCTTTTTCAAAAACTAACCCAGGTTGGATGAAAAGGAATGACATGATATTCTACGATACTGGTGCAATCAATTCTAAGCTATCTTCTTCTCAAGCTAAAAACAAAATATACCATGACTGTAAACATGGTTCAAAACCTGTCAAATTACAAATAGGAGATTTTGTCTGTATTAAAAGTGCTAGAAAGGTACCTAAAGGTCAAAGCAAGTTTAGTTCTCCAAAAAAAATCGTGAAAATTCATGAAAATTCTGTCACATTAGAGAATGGAGAAAAATGGCATTTAAGTCGTTTGGCTTTGGCTCAGCATCAGCATGAACATGCTCCTTTGGATAGCACAAAGAAATCCCATGGGCATTTTTGGTGTTTTGATTGTACTCAATCTGATATTTCAGATTCTGTTCAGAATCCTATTGATCCTAATTCCTATGTTGATAGTAATTGTTTTCATGATGAAGCTTCTCCTTCAAATGTTTATGATAATGAAGTTTCTCCTCCAAATGTTTGTGATAATTGCATTCCTGTTAACCAAGATCAAGAATCTTCCTCTGTCCAGAAATCTTCTTTTGGTAGATCTGTTAAAAGACCTTCGAAGTTCAAAGAATTTGTTGTGTATAAATAAATTTTTTTTTTTTTTTTTTTTTTTTTGTTTTTTTAAAAAAAAAACAAAGAGGGGAAGATATGTAGTATGTTAGTTTGTAGTTTAATATTTATTTATAGTGTGTAGGATTGTAAGTATCTCTTTAAGACCTGTGTACTCCTTTAAATGCTGTCGTGTTCCACATTCCAGCTATGCTGTCAATGAATGTTCCATATTTTACTGTTGGTCAGTTTCCTGTTGGTTGTGGATCTGACCAGACGTGCTCCTTTACTTAGGAATAAATACCAGAAGATATATTCCTGTTTGATTCATTTCTTCATTCAATACTACAGTCCCCCCGGGACATGTCCACAACAAGGGTCCGGAAGGACAGGACCATCAAAGACCTCTTCACTCATACCACGATGGGGAAGCGTACGGGCCCTACGGTGTCCAGTCAACGGGCTGGCGCGGACAAGACAGTCGCTGCCACGCCTACCTCTGGAGCGGGTAACGCCGAGGAGCCCAAGGCATTTCTAGAATCCCTCTTCAGCGGCCTGAGAGAGGACATCCATGCTCTGAAGAAGGAATTACAGGAGGAGATTAGAGAGGTCAGTTGCGACACAGACGCCATTGGAGAAAGGGTGGCGGACCTGGAGACTAAAAGCGATGGGCGCGATATTGAAATAGAAGCTCTACAGCAGGAAATCATCCGTATACATGACCAACAAGTGGACATTCAGTCCCATGTGGAGGACCTAGAGATCCGCTCTCAGGGGCACAACATTAGGATCCGAGGGGTGAAACAGACGCCAGACACAGAAGATCTCTTCCACTTCACGCAAGGCCTCTTCAATCACGTCCTGGGAAGGCCGGCAGACTCTGCCCCCCCGCCTCGATAGGGCGCACCGGGCGGGCCCTCCCAGGGCAGCATCGGCCCTGCCAGCCGACATTTTAGTTTGCGTACAGGACTTCCGTACCAAAGAGGAGATCCTTACTAAGGCCCGGCAGATGGGTACTATCTCTTACGGAACCCACTCGCAGTCTTTGTACCAGGATCTGGCGGCCATTACCCTTGAAAAACGCTGGTCCTTCAGACCGGTCACTGCGGAGCTGCGATGACGCAACATTTCATATAGCTGGGGCCATCCCTTTCGCCTGGTGTGCAAGTTGGACAATAAGGTCTGCCAGCTGCGGTCCTTCCGGGATGCATGCCGTCTCCTGGCCATTGAAGAGCCGAAGGAGGAGGAGGAGACCGCTGTCCGAGGATCGACTGGGACGGATAATGCTGGGCAGTGGCGACAGCAACAACGAAGGCGCAGGCAGAAACGTCCTCCGGAGACGGAGATCAAGGAGGGTCAACGGTCGGCGGTGGAGACCGCGGCGATGGAATTGGCAAACCCTGACAGCACCTGAACACTAACCCGGTAGCTCTGTGGAGTCCCTGAGAGGGGGCAAGGAAGGGTTGAGATGGTCGGCGGCGGGAGGAGTGAGGACAGACTCGACCCATTCCCCCAGATTCCGATCGTTCCGGTGCATCGACACTAGTGAATGATGGACAAGACTGTCTTTACTACCATACATCCCAGGATGATGGACGATACTGTATACTGTATCTTTATTATTTGGGGGGGATGTTCACCTGTTCAAATGCGGGGAAGGGGGGAATGTTTGGGGAGTTTGGGGTTTGGGGTTGGGGAGTTGAGGTGGGGGGGGGGGTGATTCCAGGTCCAGGGGTTGGGAATGGGTGGGTGAGGGATGCTGTGGAGGGATTGAGGTCCATTGGCAGGAGAGGTTGGGGGAGGTCGTCTACCTGAAAGACGGGCCAGTGGAGGAGAGAGGAGGCTCGGGGACCCCGGGGTGGGACAGCTCAGGCACGATTTCATGGCAATTTAGCGGTTTCCCTCCCTTAAATGGTTCCGAGTGACGTGATTATTCTCACTTTGAACGTGAGAGGACTGAACAACCCTGTGGTAGCGGTCCTACTACTCCTAGAACAGTCCAGGGCAGACATCTGCTTTTTACAGGAAACACACCTGCTAGCCAGGGACTGCCATCGTCTCCAGTCTAGTAAGTTCCCCCTTCAATTCTTTTCTTCAAGCCCGGATAAAAGAGTGGGAGTGGCAATTCTAGTGGCGCGTAAGTTTAGAGGCAAAGTACTAGGTAAAATTGCTGAAATCAAGGGTCGATTGCTGGTCTACAGGTTTACAATAGGGGACTTGAACTACATGATCGGCTCGATCTATGGACCTAACGAGGGTCAAGAAAAGTTTTTGCATAAAGCGCTCACTGACGCTACAGACACGATAGACCACCACCTCTTGTGGGGGGGGACCTGAATTTAGTCCTTGACAACTCACTAGATCGGTCCTGTCAGCGCACTAGCCAGGTGGGAGCCCTGTCGGTAGCGGGCCTGGCCCGACTGCGGGAACTGGGATTAGTAGATTCATGGCGCGAGCTCCACCCAGGGGAGAAAGACTACACACACTTTTCAGCTGCACATAAAACATATGCGCGCCTAGATTACCTGCTTGTCTCTATGGCTGCGCAGTCACTTGTCGCCAGTGCCGAAATCGGTATGGCGTCCCTTCCTGACCACACACCCGTCACTGTCACTCCAGCCGGGCCAATGGCGCCGCGCTCTGGTAGGGTATGGCGGCCTCGGGAGTCATTGCTATATAAGAGAGAGGCAGTCGCAAGAATTCAGGGGGCAATTAAGGACTACCTGTCCCACAACAGCAACGACGACACCACGCTTGCAAAACAGTGGGCGGCGCTAAAAGCGGTCTTAAGGGGTGAATTTATTTTGGTCTCGGCAGTGGAGAATGCAGAGAGGCAAGTTAAGAGGGATGAGCTCACCCAGAAGACCAGGGAATTAGAGCTCATTCACAGGAGGACGGGAGCCGCAAGAATATGGCATCAACTGAAAACGGCTCATCAGCAGTTGGCAGCACTAGACCTGGACAGGGCAGAATATGCAGCGTTAAGACTCAAACACGCATATTACACCGGGGGGGACAGATTCGGGTGCCTTCTGGCACATGAGCTGCACGCAATCACTCAGAAATGGGAGGTTAAGGAACTGAAGGGGAAGGATGGGATACATGTTTCCGGGGATCAGGCATTAGCTGGGGCCTTCAGTGACTTTTACGCCGAACTATATGAGGCTGCCCCACCCGACTCGGAGGCGGAAGTAGACTTTTTGGCTTCGATCCCGCTGCCGGTCCTGACTCAAGAGCAAACTGACAGCCTAGAGAAGGACATCCGCCCAGAAGAGTTCATCTCGGCCATTTCCCGACTCAAAGCGGGTAAAGAACCTGGCCCGGATGGATTTCCAGCGTGCTTCTATAAAACCTTCTGTGCTCAGCTGGCTCCGCTGCTTACCAGACTCTTTACCTCGTTCGCGGAGGAGGGGGCGATCTCGGAGGACCTACTCGAGGCCTCCATCACGGTCATACCCAAGCCGGGCAAAGATCACACAGACTGTGGTGCATATAGGCCCATCTCCCTTTTAAACGTGGACCTCAAACTCTATACTGGGATCCTAGCATCTAGACTGGGCCCGTGTATGGGTGGATTGATCGACCCAGACCAGTCTGGATTCATTCCGGAGCGACAAACCTCCGATAACACTAAAAGGGCCCTCCATCTCTTAGAGAAAGCCTCCCGCACACAAGGTGAATATATGATGCTGGCCATCGACGCCGAGAAGGCATTTGATAGAGTGCACTGGCCCTACCTGGAGAAGGTGTTAGTGAAGGCGGGCATGGGACCCACGTTCCGAACTAGAGTAATGAATTGCTATAAATCTCCTTCTGCCAGGGTCCGGGTTAATGGTTTGTCGTCACCGCCGTTCAAGATTGAAAGGAGCACCAGGCAGGGATGCCCGTTATCCGCCCTTCTATTTGCCCTTTATATGGAGCCGTTGGCGCAGTTAATCCGAATGGACCCGGAGGTAAAGGGAATCCAGTTTGGAGGGGATGTTAACACCATAAGCCTATACGCCGATGATGTCCTATTATCCCTTGCCGACCCCCGGAGTTCTCTTCCTGCTTGCCTGGACGATCTGACCAGGTTTGGCCGTGTATCGGGCTTTAAAGTTAACATGACGAAGTCGGTGGCCTTGGACTTGTCCCTGGAACAGGGCTCGCGTGCTGAATTGCAGGATGCGTTCCCTCTGCAGTGGGCGAAGGACGCGGTCCCATACCTAGGCATACCACTTGCCCCCTCGCTACAGGCCCCAGGTACTTTACATCTTTCGCACTATACCTCTTACTCCACCCAAAGGCTGGATTAAGCTGATGCAGTCAGAACTCTCAAAATTCATATGGAACGGGAGGAAGCCCCGCCTGAAGTCGCAGATAGCGATGCTTGCCCCGGAACATGGGGGAATCGGGATCCCGGACCTAGCTACATATTTTCAGGCGACGCAGTTGCGCTTCCTGGCGGAGTGGGTCCGATGGGAGTCGGGAAAACATTGGTTGTTCCAAGACCAGGCAGTCGCTGGAAGGACCCTACAGGAGATTCCCTTTATGCGCCGGGCACATAGGCCCCCCAACCTCTATGCGTCTTTTATTACGAGAGTCCCGCTAGAGACTTGGGATCGGGTGGGGGTTCCGCTTGGCCTTACCACCATGTTGGCGCCGCTCACCCCCATATTTGATAACCCGGATTTCCAGCCGGGGATGGACGGGAAAGCTTTCGAACGCTGGAAGCCAGCTGGCTGCCGTTCCCTTTGCCATATGTATTGTCCAGAGGGAGTGGTCGCCTTCCCACTGTTCCGTCAGGCGTTCGGCCTCCCGGAAGCCGAGAGACTCCGATACTTCCAGGTGAGACACTGGGCCCTTAACACCACAATACGGTCGGTAGCGGACAGGCGCCTGGCGGATTTTGAACGCTGGCTGATCACGCGCACAACTGACAAGCAGCTAATCTCGGAACTCTATAAAATGCTCATGCACAAACACAGATACACCTACAGTGCGAGCAGGGTTTGCTGGGAGCGGGAGCTAGGGAGATCCTTCACACATAAGGAATGGGAGGGTATATACTATAGAGCGCAGCACTCAGCTTACCATATGGGGCTTACGGACACTCTTACGAAGGTGGCGACCTATTGGTACTATACCCCGGAGCGTCTGTATGAAATGGACAGTAGCAAGGAGCCCTTATGCTGGCGGGGTTGTGGACAAATGGGCACACTAACACACATACTTTGGGAGTGCAGATTTTTGCCGGACTTTTGGCGTCAGGTTTTAGATGACATAGATGCCCATTTTGATACGGAAATACCACGCTTCCCCGCATATGTCATTTTAGGGCTTCCCAACGCGCTGACCTATCCATTAAGATTGCGGAGGGGACGCTTGATAGCCATCGCACTGGGGTCGGCGATTCAGAACATTCTGGCACATTGGCATTCTGCGCAAATCCCTACGCATCAGGGTTGGCTCCACCGCCTGTGGATGGTCCTGGGCATTGAAAGGCTCTCCCTGTCCAAAGCAGGAGAAGGGGCCAAGCATGCTGAGCTATGGAGACCATTTCTAGCCCTCCTGTCCTCTAAGTTTGTGGAGGTGACCTGCCTGAGGTATCTTAGATTGCTGAGGCTGACGGAAACTGATCTGGAGGGGAAAGACGACAGGCCCGTCCGTTAGGTTGGTGGGAGCCGCTGGGATACATAGGAGTGTGAGACCTTGGACCGTACGGGGAGGGAAGGGGGAATAAGGGGGTTAGGAAGGAGGGGTTGGGGAGGGGGGGAGGGGGGTGTTGGGTATTGGGAGGGGTGGGACTGTTGGAAGGGGGATGGGTTTTCTGTTTACTGAACTTGTCAGAAGACAGAGGTTCGTTGCTACTTTCGCAGACTATGAATCACACTGGCGATGACTGTGCGGGTTAGCAGATGGGAAACTGGCAGGCCGCAGGACATGGTTTCGAATTTTAGGCCCACTTCCACGCCGGAGCCAGTAGCGAAGGTTGGTCATGACCTGGCGTCACTCTGTTTAAACGCGGCCGGCCCAAGTTGGGTTGTAGGCGGCTTGCTGTGTATAACCATGAACTTGTAAGCACTGCTCCAAACTGAACGCCCTTTCGTTACACTGGATTCATGGCAATCGTCAGTCTGCTTGGCGACCTCTTACAAATGTATCGTACTCACACTGTGTTGACATGCTCAATAAAAATATTTAATACTAAATACTGTACGTCGGATACTAACAGAAGCTGTAGCTACACGTAAACCTTGTGATTTATGTACAGTTTCAGCATACACAAGAGACAGTGGGAACAGCTGGCAGCGTACATTCAAGTCTTTCACAAGTAAACAACATACAACATAACGGTCAAACTGCTTCACACCATCATTCTGATCAAATTTGAAATCCAAGTATTCAACCTCATCTCTGTCTGGTAAAGTGGGATATCGTAGTTTGTTCTTAAAATCTGCTGCATTCTTAAGAGTATGAAAGCAAGCACTACGTTGGATACCATGCTGACCTCATCAATGAATTAAAGTTTCAGTTTCTTCAATACTCTTGATGCCTCATGGAAAGCTTCACCAAATAGTTTTTGATATTGCAGTTTATTTTCATGTTCAACAGGTAGCATAAGTAGGCAATGTAATATAATACCTTTAATGTTATGTGCAGCTAATATTGTGCTGTTACTACACATGACATTTGATTCTGTAGTATTCTGTAGATAACCAGTGAGAACTTTAATTAGGAAGCTTTTTCCAGTGCCAGCTCGACCGCTGATGTATAGTAATATTTTTTTATGAAGAACAATCACACTGTTTCCTCTCATGGGGAATTTCATGCTTTATTTTACCTTTATCTTTTTGCTCATTTTCAGTTGTTCCACTAAGGGCCTGATTCTGATGTGGTTAAATGTTTTCCTACCAACTCGCATCAGGAGAGCCCGACCGACTGAGTATGACGCATCTGGATGCTTCCAGATACGATTTGGTTGGACTCCCATTGACTTCTATGGGAGCCTATGTTCCTAACCGCATCGTAATCTGGCCCTCGGTCCGGAAGACACGTTCCGATCCGATTTGGAAAGAGCAAATGCCATTAGGATGCCTTCCTAACCGCATCGGAATCGGGCCCTAGGTGAGAATGCTTTCTTAACTGCATCAGAATCAGGCCCTAAGTGTCTGAAATTAAGTTTCCTCTCTTGCATCCTGCATTGCAGTCTTCATCTCATTCATAGCTAGAGCTGCCTCATTTTGAATAATTGGTTCTCCAAGAGGATCTTGACTCACTGGTGCAGAACTTTGGCTGCTTTGTGAACTCTCCTTGGCTATCTCAGCAGCGAGGGTTTCTTCCTGTTCAATCTCATATTTCACAATTTGCAGGTAGGTTGGAAAGACTGATCACTCAATGGTGTCTTTTGCAGCACTTAAAGAGTCTTCGTAACCGTGATAGTGTGCAAATAATTCAGATTCTGTGTGCCATAGCTTGGACAACTACAAAAGTGCCAACCTGAAAACTCTCTTCTGTCTGGAATTTGGCAACTATAGTTTTCAGTGGTTAATTAGATTTCCTTTGTTGTGTCTGACCAAACAACTGTCACATCCAAGTACTCGATATCTTCCTTCTATATTTTCACTAACATTACTTCTATATGTGTAGTGCTGAAGTACATCAAAGAGACACATATTTGGAAGATGAGGACTCCGTCTTGGTTAGTATGTATCCAGCATGTCAGTGTTCAGAATATCGCTACTTTCTGGATCGAATTCTGGAGATACTGTATTTCTGGGAAAGACTTTCGTACTCTATTTTGACTTCTTGCAAGACCTAGGCTTACCCAAACAATTCCTCTTGACTTAGAGAACAAACTAGCCGAGCCCAACCTGTCCGAGCATTCATAAGAACCTATTTCTCTGTGGGAAAGCATTTTCAAGCTGAAGCTGTAAAATTTCTTAGTAAGACCAACTTCTGAAGAAATCTCCCACATCTTTCTTTTTTGATTTTGTTATTTATAAAGTCATGGAGTGAGCAACAGCGATGGTGTGGTCTGCAACAAATTTTAGATCCATATTTGCATTCCACATCTTCAGAGTCACAGGGTTGTAGTCATTGTTATACTTGTAAGTGTCTGTTCTTCTCAAGTCATATGTGTGTTTTGGTGATTTCCGTGTCAGGGTATGTCTGACTGCAGACAAAAAGCTGTTGACTCTTCCTTATGAGATGACAGGTCATGGGAATCCCCAAAAACATTGTGTGTAAACTTTATTTTGCATCTGTATTTTCTACTACAGTACTTTTCACATCTATTTGATTGAAACCTTAGAAATTGTTGTCTGAAGCCCTTGTCTGCATCGTCTTTTGGGATGCCGCATGTTACATTCTATTGTATGAAAGACAAGACAGACTCATCAGCGTCTGTTCCATATTTTGGGGCATCTTTTACCCATAACGGAATGTGAATATGTGGAACACCTCTAGCTTATTACTCCTTGCACCAAAAGCAATTGGTTACTTGGCCAAGGGGAGGATTAGTTGTGTTACAGATAAAAGGCATTATAGCTTGAAACCTGTGGTTAAAATATTTGCAAACATTTGCAGGCTCCCGTGAGCAAAGTTCTCCTGGTGTCTTCACATTGATGTCTTTTATGTTTGAGCTGGCTTCTTGCACAGGGGCAGCTACTCCATTATGGTGGAGGAGCGTCACCCCCCTGCTGAAAGCCAGCAGAGGCAAGGACAAATAAAATGATAATAAAATGTTTTTATTATCATTTTATTTTGCATTCTGTCAGCCGAGCTGAGAGAGGGGCAGGACAGCCACAGTGGCACTGCAGCTGTAGCACCAGGGAATAGGGGAGAGTGGTGGGCACTGCTAAATACGCATGATGGTTTGGCCGGCCCCAGAGGGCGGACCAAACCGTCATGTGCACTTAGCCTTTCTCCATACATCTGTGTTGTACAGCTGGGTGGAGAAACCACCATGGGCTCCCAGTCCAAGTCGGAGCGCAGAACCGGGGTGCTCAGAACAATCCCAGCGCTGCTCACATGCTGGGAATGCTATTCCCAGCATGTTAGCAGCACTAGGATTGGAAGCTGGGAGCCTGTGCTGTGTGCATCAGGTTCCTGACATGGACACGAGGATCTGGAGGAAGGCAACGGCTGTTGGAGCAGGTAAGTCCAGTTTTATTTATTAATTTTTTGCTTGTTTTTTGTGTTACCCCTTCCCCCCGCCTCACCATTTCACAGAACAAGCAGCCGCTCCTTTTCTCGCAGGAGTTCAAGCAGATCATTCCATGTATACTCAGCACAACTGAGTGTTAGGAACTAAATTGATGTTCCTAGGTTTCTCAACATACATTTCAGCTCACTGTGACAACAATACAAATAGTCCTTGGTGTCACGTTGGGTGCCAACAAATTAGTTTAGTTTTTTTTCCAGGTGCTCATCTTTTCCATCAACATTGTCCACAAACTCCCTTACAGTGATATTTTGCAGATTTATTCCTGTCTTGAGAATGTGGTTTACTGCATAAGATAGGGCTGACAAGTTGCTCTCAAACAAAAGATGAAATAAATAGGGAATACAATGGCGAAATCTACGATCCTCTGAATATTTATTTTATTTATTTTAGGTCATTTTTATCGCGCATGAATTATCCTCAAGGGGATCTCTCGGCGTTTGAGAAAACGACAGGCGGTCTTGAATGGAGCGTCTTAAAAGAGACATGTTTTGAGCAGTTTTTTAAATTAGGACAGCTTTGGACATTCCCGGATATGTTCCGGGAGGCCATTCCAAAGTTTGGGGGCCAGATAGGAAAATGAACGACCCCCCATTTTTGTCTTCCTGAATCTGAGGCAGCACAGCAGCTTCCGATTACTAGATCTGAGCTGCCATGTAGGTTGATACCATTTTACTTTGTTGGTCAGATAAGCCGGACCCAGACTGTGCAGGGCCCTGAAGACCAAACACAACATCTTAAAGGTGGCCCGTTTCTTGACTGGAAGCCAATGTAGTTGGCGTAAAAGAGGCACAGAGGGGGTTCAGGCTGGCTTATCGAATGAGAGGCAGGCCGCTGTATTTTGCACGACCTGTTATTTGGATAAAAGGTCCTCCCTGATTCCTACCAATAAAGAATTTCCATAATCAAGGCGGCTGATTAACAACGCCTGGATAAGAGTCTTTCTAGCGCTAAGCGGGATCCATGGGAAAATCTTTCTCAACATCCGCATTGTCCCAAAGCAGGAGGCTGCAAGGGTCTTTACTTGTTCCTCCATTGAGAGCTGATTATCTATCTTTATCTTGAATATAGAAAACCCGGCAAGGATTACTTTTGCGGTTCAGTACCTTGCTACAAGATGCAGTACTTGCTTCTCTCCTGATCACAGGTGAGTAATTTGGAATTCGGTTGATTTAATGGGAATATTTTAAGTTTTCAAAACTTCACAATTAGAAGATTTTTCGAGTCAAACTAGTTAATGTTATCCAATGGCAGGTAAGTGAGTTACCGGTTTCCAGGTGAGTACTCAACTGGTCAAGTTAGGGTTCTGGGCACAGACTCAGGGGTCCCCCAGGGTTAGGTAGGTACAATTGGTTCACCCTCAGCGGCACAGGGGCAGCCGGGTGCAGAGGTAGTTAGGCCCAATGTTATCCAATGAGGGGCAGGGGGCCTCCTGTTGGTGGCTGCTGGCTAGCAGGCCATGCAGCTGTGGGAATCACTTGCTCAGGGCAAAGGGGGAAGTAGGATAGGGCACAGGTTGCACTGCCAGAGGCACTCAGGCAGCTGGTTGCAGGGTGCTTTTGAGCCGTCGGGCGCTCAATGTTATTCAATGGGAAAGGTAAAATGGGAACAAAGGCTGCAAACTCTGAGATGGTGATTCTTCAGGTGCGACCACCACTTCGAGAGGTAAGTTGGGATCCTGGAGAAGAGGTAGGTACCCCAAAGGGAGGCACAGGGAGCCGCCGGGTGCAGGGGTGTCTCTGGGTGTCGGGAAATCTTACCCTCGGCTGGTCGCGGTTGGAGGGGTCCCTGGATCTGACTTGCTGCAGGCCTCGTCTGGTTCATCGAGGAGGGTCTTTGGGCATTGCATTTCGGGTCACCGGGGGGATGTCCTCGTGGTCTTGGATCACTCAGGCACGGGCTGGGCTCAGCGGGTGCAGAGTGGGCAGGTCTTGAGCTTCCTGACTGGCACCAGGGGTTGGTTGTTGAAGCAGAGCCTCAGCGTATGGGATTCCCAGGCTTTAAGAGGGTCAAGGCAGGCAGGTCCTCCGGGTGTCCCAAGGTTGCTGTCCGCCGGAATCACCGGGATTAAGCAGGAGCAGGTTCCAGGATCGACAGGCTGGAAGGGCTGGGACCAAGTCAGTGCGTGTCATCCTGTTAGCAGCTGCACTGCGGGTCTTCTTCTTTTTGATCTTCTTTCTTCTTTTCTTATCGGGATCTGAGAAGGAAGGTTCAGGGTGCCCCTAAATAATAAATTTAGGGGCGTTACAGGTAGGGCAAGGGCAGGGACCAATAGGTCCCTGTCCTGGGGTGGGTACACCCACTAGCCTGCTCCTCTCCTGTGGGAGGGGGGCAGGAGCCTAGCTGTGATTGGGCAGGGCTCCCCATCTTGATTATGGCCGGAGCCCGGGGTCGTGCTTCACCTCGCCTCTCGCACCTGAAGGGTGTGGTTGGTACCGGCTGGCACAACCCCCTTCCTTATGTAGGGTTTCCTGCCTGTCTTCCCACCAGAGTGGGGGTTAGAACTGGTGGGGGCCAGTTGCTGAGTACAGCAAATGGTCTGGAGAAACTCACAGAGGCCTGCCCATCCCGGGGGCAGAGACCTAGCACCTCGCCCAGGATGTGTATTTTTGTAGGTCCAGGAGAGCGGGGGGCTCTCCACCCAGGGGTCCAGCAACATGTCTGCTGGGTGGCGCCTCTGCAGCCACTCTGACCAGACGTGGATTGTAGGTTAGGTTTTCAGGGGGTATCTCTAAGATGCCCTCTGGTGCATTTTACATTAAATCCCACACTGGCATCAGTGTGGGTTTAATGTGCTGAGAACTTCTCAGTCTTCAGTGAATCCATCATGGTGCTGTGGAGTTCGTAATGACTACCTCCCAGCCCCATATACTCTTAAATGGCAGCACTGCACTTACAGTACCCGGGAATGGCCCTGGGTACTGTAGGGGCACAGGACTCATGCACCTGTGCCCACACCACTGGCATAGGGCACCCAGCTAGAGGTATGCCAGGGCAGTGGGCATGGCACACAGGCATGTGTACTGAAGAATGATTACTAGCACTCCTCTTAGGTTCTCAAATTTAGAGTAAATCTAAACTAAATTATTCTGTCTTTAATGTGCTTCTTGGTGTCAAAGGGCTGCCGATCCCTAGGGTGACCTAAACAAACTAATATAGGTACAAGACGCTCTGTCAGGACCAAACCAAGGGCACAGTTAGGAGGAAATGTACAAAAACAAGGAGAGGACAAGCCAAAAGGAAAAGGGGAAACCCAACTTAGGGAGTCACAGGACATAGTGATAAACATCTCTTCCATTGCTTTGACAAAAACAAACTCAAGTATTGATCAAAGAACTTCCTTTGTATCAACATATAACACCAACTTACCAGAAACAGAAATAGTATTCTTCAGATTTATGCGTACCATCAAACTAAGACTTTTTTTGAGAATGTGATACAGGAAAAAACACCAGAGGAATCACAAGAGTACAAACAATTCAAACCGAAAAGCCCCTACATGGCACCTACATCGCACAAAACTATAGATTTATTTGAAACACTGGTACTTCAAGACTTACGATTACTGAATTTTAATCCTCCCAAGAAACCGAACATGAGTAAAGAAGAGAGGAGAACACTGCAACAATTAGCTAACAAAAAAGAATTGACTTCCCAACGGGCTGATAAGGGTGGAGCCCTCATCAGAATGGACACTACATATTATGAGCGTAAAGTCAAAGAACACCTAAGAGATGAGTCAACCTACCTGAAACTTGAACATGACCCTACCATTGAAATTGTTAGGACCTAGGAACAAATTTTGGAGCATGCTAAATCCATGGATGGGATATCAACAAAAACAAAACAATACTTAACCAAACAGCATCCGAAACGCCCTCACCTGTATATGATACCAAAAATACACAAACACCGCAGAGATCCTCCTTTCTGACCCATAGTGTCGGGAGTGGGCTCCTTGTTTGAACCATTTGGAAAATACATAGATTAGGTTTTACAGAATTTTGTGACGACTTGGAAAACGAATACCAAAGAGGTTTAACTGCCTCCCTAGATTACAAGCACCCCAAAATAGTTCAAACATGGCTTCTTTCAAAAGCATAGCAAATACAACAGAAAACCGAGCAGAAACAAGAGCGTACACAAATGAACAAGCAAATAAAATGTATGCCCTCATCAAAACCACCAAAGCTTTCGAGGCCCACCAAGGATCAACTATACAACAACTACGTCATTTAGAATTCATCATGCGTTGTGAACTCAACCAGAGGCTACACGCATCGACCCTCATTCAATATCACAAGCACCAACGAATACCCAGAGGGTTAAGACTGGCCACAAAACCTCTCCACTTTCGATTACAACACAATAAATAATTCATGGATAAATGGCACGCAGTGCTCAATAAGTGTTCTTTGGACCTCATCCTGTTATTAATAGAAGAGATATCTAAATCAATAAAATAATTACAGGAAGAAATATATAACATTCAAAGAGACCTATCAGCGCAAATGGTGAATGAGGAATGGTCAACGAACTTGGAACAGATCAATATTAAACTTGAAAGTTATGGCAATGAGTTACAAGAAAGAAAATTAAGTAAATTTAACGGGATACGATTGATTACAGTTTAAACAAAGTTTACTCATGGGCAGAGATGTACTCTCAACGTCAACCCACTAAGAAACAATATACCTTCTGAGAAGAGAGTGTAGCATCAGATGGAGAATTATTAGTTACAAGACCACCCCTACAAGTAGAAGAACCCAGGACAACAGCCACCATCTGACAAGAGAGTGCAGGAACAACACAACAACGCCCAACAACTGTAGCTGAATCTTTTTTATCAAAGGGCCAACAATTAACGCAACCTCCGGACCAACCAACTCAATAATTAGGAGGAAACATACAAAAACAAGGAGAGGACAAGTCAAAAGAAAAGGAAAAGGGGAAACCCAACCTACGGAGTCACAGGACATAGTGATACTCAAGTATTGAAAAAAGGAACTTCCTTTGCATCAACATATAACACCAACTTACCAGAAACATAAATAGTATTCTTCAGATTTATGCACACCATCAAATTAAAATATAAGACCCCACCCTCATTTGTGGTGGACTGGGCCACATTAGCCCTGAAGTGAAATTTCTTTCAATACCAAAGTGATCTTTTCCTTCAAGCCACCGGGACTTCGATGGACAGCACTTTTGCCCCTAATGTGGCGGGGCTCTATATTCATGACTTTGAGAGTAAACACATCTTTCATACTTCGAATCCTTTCACAATCACAATCAATGTGGCGTTTTGGCGCCGTTACATTGATGAAGTGTTGGTTATTTGGAGTGGTTCAGAATGCGACTCCAAGAATTTCTTAGCCTGGATCAATACCTGTAATGTACATCTTAGATTCACTCACAATTACAATCAAAGTGAAATGGTTTTCTTAGATGTTACAATTACAAGAAGAGGTAATCGTTTGCAAACTAAGAATCATCAAAAACCCACTTCGAAAAACAATCTCTTGCATTTTACCAGCTTTCATCCCCGTCCACTTAGAGAAAATCTCCAGTATGGCCAGTACTTGCGTCTCAGACGCAACTGCAGTGAGATAGGAGATTTTAAAGATCAATCAGTGGAGCTGAGAAACAAGCTGAAAACACCGGGATATCCTGAGAAGATTCTGAAAAAAAGTTGTTAACTGGCAAAAAACCAACAAAGGGAGGCCTTAATAGAAGACAATCCAAAGACCCCTGATGATGATATTTCTCTCACATGCGTTACAACCTACAACTGTCTGTCAAACACAGTGAGTCGGTGTATAAACAGACATTGGACTATCCTTACAAGTAACAACCACAATTGGAATAAACCTTTCTTCTCCTATCGGAGAGCGAGAAGCTTAAGAGATTCATTAGTACATACACAACCAACAATAATGTCAGGGCAGATGGAAAATATTGTGCTAAATGCGTGGGGGCTCCCCCCTGTACTGGGCCACCACCCTTGTGGTGTATGTAGCGTCTGTCATCTTACGTCGTCAACAAAAACCTTGACTTTAGAACCAGGAAAAATCTGGCATTTACGACAACATACGAATTGTAATTCCTGTAACGTAGTCTATTTAATAACCTGTCTGTTGGACCTGGCCCTTTTTGGCAGGTTCACCCAGAAACTTTTTGCGTTTGCCTAGCCTGTTTCTGTAACCTGGTGTTGGTGATTTTAGGTCTCTGCGCACTTTTTCACTGTGGTACAGTGTAAAGTGCGTGAGCTCTCTCTGTGTGTGGTGAGAATGACCTGCCCTCCTATAGGAATGCATGGGGAATATGTGACACCATGGTAGTTCCTGATGTGTGGGGAGTGCAGGGTCTGATCTGGTGGGAGAGATGTGTTCTGGTGGGTGCTTCCTTGGGAGGGTGCGGAACCCCAGAAGTAGAGGTAGGGTGTAGCATTCTTGCCCCTGACCTCTGGTAAGCCTGAGGGTATGGTCCCTAGGTTGAAGGATCAGTGGTAGTTGTAGCTACACTGAGAGGGAGAGTGGAGAATGGCTATGGTGTGCCAGGGGTTACTACCGCCCACCCCGGGAGCTTGTTTCCTTCCCAGTGTAAGAATTGGCTTTTGTAGTTTGGTTTGCCCTGTTCCCATCATGCACTGGGACAGGAACAGACTAATTTGCATACAGCCAGGTTCTGAAACTGGGATGGTGCAGTGAGCTAAAAAACGGTGTTGGATCTAGCCCTGATCTCTTGACTGGGTGAGAGCTTTCTGCTTAATTCAGAGACTCTGTCCCTCACCACCCCTTGTTGTAAATATTTTTGTCCACCCTAAGCGTGGAAGGGTATTCTCAGATGTGAGACCCTTGCTCATTGCACCATCAGGATTCAAGCAAACCGGGCCGAAGACGGCTGTAATGCCAGAAACCGGTCCCCGGGAGCTTGTTTCCTTCCCAGTGTAAGAATTGGCTTTTGGAGTTTGGTTTGCCCTGTTCCCATCATGCACTGGGACAGGAACAGACTAATTTGCATACAGCCAGGTTCTGAAACTGGGATGGTGCAGTGAGCTAAAAAACGGTGTTGGATCTAGCCCTGATCTCTTGACTGGGTGAGAGCTTTCTGCTTAATTCAGAGACTCTGTCCCTCACCACCCCTTGTTGTAAATATTTTTGTCCACCCTAAGCGTGGAAGAGTATTCTCAGATGTGAGACCCTTGCTCATTGCACCATCAGGATTCAAGCAAACCGGGCCGAAGACGGCTGTAATGCCAGAAACCGGTCCCCGGGAGCTTGTTTCCTTCCCAGTGTAAGAATTGGCTTTTGGAGTTTGGTTTGCCCTGTTCCCATCATGCACTGGGACAGGAACAGACTAATTTGCATACAGCCAGGTTCTGAAACTGGGATGGTGCAGTGAGCTAAAAAACGGTGTTGGATCTAGCCCTGATCTCTTGACTGGGTGAGAGCTTTCTGCTTAATTCAGAGACTCTGTCCCTCACCACCCCTTGTTGTAAATATTTTTGTCCACCCTAAGCGTGGAAGGGTATTCTCAGATGTGAGACCCTTGCTCATTGCACCATCAGGATTCAAGCAAACCGGGCCGAAGACGGCTTTAATGCCAGAAACCGGTCCCCGGGAGCTTGTTTACTTCCCAGTGTAAGAATTGGCTTTTGTAGTTTGGTTTGCCCTGTTCCCATCATGCACTGGGACAGGAACAGACTAATTTGCATACAGCCAGGTTCTGAAACTGGGATGGGGCAGTGAGCTAAAAAACGGTGTTGGATCTAGCCCTGATCTCTTGACTGGGTGAGAGCTTTCTGCTTAATTCAGAGACTCTGTCCCTCACCACCCCTTGTTGTAAATATTTTTGTCCACCCTAAGCGTGGAAGGGTATTCTCAGATGTGAGACCCTTGCTCATTGCACCATCAAGATTCAAGCAAACCGGGCCGAAGACGGCTGTAATGCCAGAAACCGGTCCCCGGGAGCTTGTTTCCTTCCCAGTGTAAGAATTGGCTTTTGTAGTTTGGTTTGCCCTGTTCCCATCATGCACTGGGACAGGAACAGACTAATTTGCATACAGCCAGGTTCTGAAACTGGGATGGTGCAGTGAGCTAAAAAACGGTGTTGGATCTAGCCCTGATCTCTTGACTGGGTGAGAGCTTTCTGCTTAATTCAGAGACTCTGTCCCTCACCACCCCTTGTTGTAAATATACACTCTGTGGATTGGACAGGACCTGTGACATTTGGAGGGCCTAGGGAGTACCTGTGGGGTATCCTAGTTGGGTCAGAGAGTTCTGGTTTGGCGGTAACCAGGTGGGTTCAGAATGGCGAAGAACCGGAAGGTGTCCCTGCCGTGCGGGCCCGTGTCCGTGTTTTGTCGCCCAAAGCAGGGAAGCCCATCAAGGGAGTGATTAGTCTACCCTGCGTTTTGGCTGGAAGGGGGTTGTGTTGGACCTGGCCCTTTTTGGCAGGTTCACCCTGAAACATTTTGTGTTTGCCTAGCCTGTTTCTGTAACCAGGTGTTGGTGATTTTAGGTCTCTACGCACTTTTTCACTGTGGTACAGTGTAAAGTGCGTGAGCTCTCTGTGTGTGTGGTGAGAGTGACCTGCCCTCCCATAGGAATGCATGGAGAATATGTGTGACCATGGTAGTTCCTGATGTGTGGGAAGTGCAGGGTCGAGTTTGGTATGTGCGAACTCGTGAGATTGAATGCTGCGTAATGATGTATGCGGCATGAATGTGTCTAGTGTGGAAGTGCCACTTCTAGACATGGGTGTGCGTGTGTAGTGAGTGTGATGACACGTGATTGGCTGGAGCCTGGCTCGAGGATATCTGGATGGGTCTGCCCAGTGGTGAGTGTTGAGATTAGCATGCTGATGTGAGGGGAGGAGTGCACCTGGGTCCTAAATGGGGCTGGGTTTTACCCACACAATGCTGGCTCCACCCCCTGTGGTGCGACTGATGACCCTAGCCTGACAAGTGAATGGGAGGGGTGGCTGAGCTCATCAAGGGGGCTCCCAAACCAGCTGCGCCTGTTTTTTCCCCCACCCTGCACCTTTAGACAAAGGAATTCACTGTGTAAAAAGGGGCTGTGTCCCCTTCCAAAATGTTCTTGTTTCTGACTAGAATCCTGCCAGGGGCGTGCTGCTGCTTGGGCCCAGCGGAAGGCTTGCCTCCCTGGGCCCCGCCAAGCCCCTGGATACCTGATGGACTGCTGAGGTCCTGGACTCTGGAGACCATTTCCTGGGATCCCCCTGATGGATGCTGGGACCCCCTTGCTATGGGAGTCTTTGCCTTGACGGCTTGATGGACTCTGCCCCCATAGCGCCTGGGAGCGCTGTATTTGATTTCTAGCGCTGAGGGCGCTTCCCTTTTACTCCTAGTGCTGAAGGGCGCTTGTTCTTGTCCTTTTAGCGCTTGGGAGCGCATTATTGTACTTATAGCGCTTGAGAGCGCTTTATTTCCGCCCTAGTGCTTGGGAGCGCTCTATTGTGGACCTTGCTTTGGTCTATGGCACCAGGGAGCGCGGTCACCCCTCTCACCGGTGCCCACCCGGCATTTCAAGTTTCCCGTGTGAGGGAAACCGCGGACAACACCAGCCAAGGCTGCGCTGGGATTGGCCCAGCCGGCCAAGCCTCCCTATGTGTCATCGGGGGAGGAGCCAGGAAGCAGCCTGCCGTGTCCTGCCGAGGCTCCCGAGCGAGAGGGGAGCCCCGGGAAAAGAAGAGACGCCGCCACAGGAGCCCCTAAGAGCGGGAGCTCCAGAGCAGCCGACAGCCGGTGAGTGATTATCGAAGGAGAGGGACGGGCACATTGCCGCTGCCCGCCCCTCCCCTCCAGTGCGAGGCCGGTGACGCTGTGAGGCCCGGGGGGCCTCACCTGGTTCTGAGTCCCCCGAGCGGGACTCCAACTTTAAGGGCATTGTTGTTGTTTGAGCCCGAGAGGCTCCCGCCCACATTTGTGTCCAGAGCTTCGAGAGGCTCCGAAGCACCTATTTGTCTCGGGAGCCCAAGAGAGGCTCAAGGCGCCCCAAGTGTTCCCGGGTCCCCAGTGAGGGACCCGACCGCCCAGTGAGGCTGCATTCTTGCTGAAAGCCCCGAGAGGCTCAAGCCGCACCTTTGTTTTGCGAGTCCCGAGAGGCTCGTGTGGGCAATTTGTTTGCGAGCCCAGAAAGGCTCTAGGGGGCACATCCTTTGTTCAGAGCCCAGAGAGGCTCCCTGCCCACACAGGTGATTTGGCCAGAGCCTGCGAGGCTCCAGTGAGCGGCCACGTCCTCATCCAGCTGCCCAGCACTTAGTGGGCAGCTGCCACATTTAGGCCCCTGACATTGGGACACAGGGCGTCCTAGCTTCAACAAGGCCAGTTGGCTTAGGGACTGCCACAGGTGGTGGCTTATGTAAGTTTGGCGCAATTGTGTGGTTTTTCCTGCACCTCTGAATGTTTTTAGGCATCATGTGTTTTTGGGCTATTGAGTTGTGTTCTGGCACCTCTGAATGTTTTTATGCATCATGTGTCTTCCTTGTTCTTACACCTCTGAATGTGTTGGTTGATGCATCATGTGTTTTACTTGTTCTTACACCTCTGAATGTGTTGGTTTATGCATCATGTGTCTTCCTTCCCTGCACCTCTGAATGTGTTTTTGATGCATCATGTGCCTTGTTCTTACACCGCTGAATGTATGATTTATGCATCATGTGTTTTCCTTTCCTATACCTCTGAATTTTGTGATGCATCATGTGTAATGTGTTCTTGCTTATACCCCTAATTGTATCGTGATACTTAGGTGAATGTTCTTTCTAGTACAGGAGGTCCTAGTGAGGTCCTGGTTCCCTGCGTGACATTCTCCTAAGGTGGTTAGGGTTGCATAGGTGGTACTTACCTGTTACCAGTGGTTACTGGTTGTGTGCTATATTTGCTAATTTGTGTTACAGTGATTTTATATCCTATATTCTATGTTCTAGAAGTGCTATTTCTACTAAGTGCTGATTCTGACAGTGGCCCACATGGCCCTGTCCTGTGTAAATAATCCCTTGTGAATATTGCCCGTGCCAGTTGGCACAATGTATATTGTGTGATTACTATCTGATGTGTTTTGACAATACAAAAGTTATTTTTATATAACCTTGTGTTGAGTTCCTTTTGTGGTGTGCCTAGGATGTTGTTGCTGTTGTGTGCGTGCGCAAATGCTTTACACATTGCCTCCGGGATAAGCCTGTCTGCTCGTGCCAAGCTACCAAGGGGGTGAGCAGGGGTTATCTTGGCGTGTGACTCCCTTGCCCTGACTAGAATGGTGGTTTCTGCCTGGCTTTGGGGTAAGCCTTAGCCAACCAGAAATCCCAGTTCTAACACTGTCCCTGTGGACTACGTTACATAGGAATGACGACAAAACGCATTAAGTTAAGGATCTGCGAACATCGCAGTAATGTAAGATGAAATAAGAACACTACAAAACTTACTGCTCATCAAGCAAATCATAATCCAAATTACATCAGATGGACAGTAGTAGAACACACTAGCGCCAGAATGCAGGAATCATTATTCGAAAAAGAACAGCCGTGGGTGTACCGTCTCTCAACTCACCTACGAGGTTTAAATGACAATATCCCGTGGGGAACTGTAATGCATCATTAATCTGTTTTGCCAACAGGAGCATGTCTTTCTACTAGACTGATTATGATTAAGAGACTGGTCAGTATTTGAATGTTTCCTTGGATCGCTAACCGAGGATTCGGGCTCTTAGGGTTTATTTAGATTTGAGATAGTCACTCAAAAGTTGTTGTTTCAAGTAATAATAAATATCAAATTATATTGGAATACGTTCTTTAAAGATAGTTTGTACATTGTATCAACAAATGATTCAAACGAACAGTGTTCATTCACTTGAGACTATTAAAGTTATTTCATAATATAAATACCACCACTGGACCCTTTAAAAATTTGATAGCAACAACCACCGCACTTGACGCTGACAATACGTGAAATGGGATTTGCCAGCACAGTCACGTGATTTACGTGGCGCTTTATCTCTCTAAAGGGAGAACGTACTCGCTACTATTCGGGCGGTGGATGTGAACCACGTAGGTCACAACGCGGGGAGTCATCGGAAGTAAGGTGGGTGAAAGTCGATCGCATCTGGTAAACGTCGCACAAGCTCTTTTAACATAGGGAGCAGTGTGCAGTGACGGTTTTCCTTTTGTTTGCCCAACAGTATTTTCCGATGTGAAGGAACCCCTGCCACCGGTCCCATGAAGTGAGGCAAAACCTGCTTTCACGTAAATATATTCTTCTTACCATTGTTTAGATAGTTCTTTTAGGGCTACATATTCGGGTGTTTTTAAGTTAAAGCATACGACTTGGTACTGACGAGCCGTTTCCTTAAAAATAAACTTTTTTAATGAACTGCACAATTTTTTGATAAAAGTCATGGTAATTATAATTTTGAGGTGCGTCTTATTGAGCTTTAAGACGCTATTCGTCCCACTTTTGGGCTCATGGGGTTTGATCTGAAGGGCGTAATGGGCCATTGCTTTCCTCCCCGTTCGAGTGAATTCTATATAAAATTAGATATTCCTTTTACAATTGTTCACATATTCAAAGGGTGAACAAATAGCTGGACACATAAGAGGGTCAGATATGTGGAGTGCACGTTTATTCTGAGTTATACCAAAAGATCCGGGTCTGTAAAAGATTGCACACATTATTTTCTAAATATGTTTGCTTGTATGTGTCTCTTTTTCTTTTACCCACAGATTTACATACCTGGAAATACCAGGGTGATCCGGTATTAATAACCGTGAGTCTTGTACTTTTTCTATTACAACACTGAGGTTAGGGTACGCCTTAGCGTGCGTACACCACCCAGTGTATGTACCATCCTTTTTGGTCCTGAAGAGAGCTCGGCCAAAGCGGCCAGAATGACCAGAAACATGTCGACCATTTGATGCACTTAATGGGACAATTTGACTCAAATTCATAGTCAAGCTTGTCCATTAAACACTCTTAATGCGTGCCTACACTAACCTTTATTAAAGTTTGGTTTTGGTTAGAGTTCGCACTCTTTTAATCTCCATCACTATCACATATTGCACTGTTTTTATTCAAATAACCAGCTCCACTGCAATTGCAGATGTAGTAGCACACCGGGTAGTCATTTGTCTCGCCCGGTGAAAACAACCCAATGATGAAGCATGTCACCCAAAAGATGGGTGAGTGAGGGTTATACAAAAAACGTAGTTTATTTCCACGTTTCACTTCACATTTCCTTTTTATTTTTGATTAATAATGTGTCACTCCTTTGTTGTTAGATATACACCATCAAATTAAGACTTGTTTTGAGAATGTTATACAGGAAAAAACACCAGAGGAATCACAAGAATCCAAACAATCCAAACCGAAAAGCACCTACATGGCACCTACATCGCACAAAACTATAGAGTTATTTGAAACACTGGTACTTCAAGACTTACGAGCACTGAATTTTAATCCTCCCAAGAAACTGAACATGAGTAAAGAAGAGAGGAGAACACTGCAACAATTAGCCAACAAAAAATAATTGACTTTCCAATGGGCCGATAAGGGTTGGGCCCTCATTATAATGGACACTACATATTATGAGCAAAAAGTCAAAGAACACCTAACAGAGTAGTCAACCTACATGAAACTTGAACATGACCCTACCGTTGAAATTGTTAAGACCTTGGAACAAATTTTGGAGCATGCTAAATCCATGGATTGGATATCAACAAAAAAGAAACAGCCCTTAACCAAATAGCATCCGAAACGCCCTCACCTGTATATGATACCAAAAACACACAAGCACCGCAGAGATTCTCCTTTCCAGCCCATAGTGTCAGGAGTGGGCTCCTTGTTTGAACCATTGGGAAAATACATCGATTACTTTTTACAGAATTTTGTGATGACTTGGAAAACTAATATCAAAGATAGCATTGATTTTTTGAACCAACTGAATTCTTTAGAAACAACCCACAGTGAACAATGGATACTTTGTACCATCGACGTAACTTTTCTATACACGTCTATTACCTTGAAAGAAGGGATGGAAGCAGTAACGTGGGCTCTATTAAGAATGGAAGAAATTGGAGTACACAAAGTTTTCTTGCTTGAATTACTGTTGTTTTGTCTACAGCACAGTTGTTTCAGATTCAAAAAAGAATATTTTCTACAAATCGGTGGCACAAGCATGGGATTTGGGGGAGCTCCCACGTACGTCAACATCTTTATGGCAGCATTTGAAGAGGAACATATTTTGTCTAAAAGAGAATGTAATCAGCAACTGGTGATGTATCGTCGATTCATCAATGATATATTCTTAACATGGTCAGGACCCTTGGTTGAGTTAGAAAACAACATCAGAACCCTGAATACAAAAAATGCCAGAATTAAATTTACCCACACAATAAGTCAAACAGAAATATCATTCTTGGATGTGAAGATAACAAAAAGGAATGCCACCATACATACCCAGACTTATGTTAAACCTACGGATTGAAACAACACGCTATTATATCAAAGTTTTAACTCTCCACAACTGATAAACAATCTTCCCTTTTCACAAATGTTGCGGATCAAAAGCATTTTGTCTACCACAGAAGCATGTCAAAAAGATTTTGTTAGATTAAGAGAAAGATTCCTTGATAGAGGATACCCTACAGAATGCATAGACAAAGCGGAATTACGAGTAGCAACCATAGACCGAAAAGATCTATTAACAATCAAATCTAAACAACAAGCTCCCAACCGTAATGTATTTGTATCTAAGTACTCAGATCCGTGAATATCAAAAAGATAATCTTAAAAAGATGGGAACTACTTCAAAAAGATGAGGATTTCAATAACATCTTTAAAGAAAAAACAATCTTCACATTTACAAGAAGTTCCAATCTCAAGGAGCAATTCACCCCGTCCAAGATCATTGAAAATGTTTCAAATAAAGGCATGAGAAAGTGTAACAATTACACTCATTGCAATAACGTAATGCAGCAAAATTGGATGACTCATCCCGGAACAGGAGAAAAAACTATGTTACGATTCACAGCAGATTGCAATTAGAGTTTCGTCATTTACAGTATAAAATGTCCCTGTGGACTTTTGTACATAGGGAAAACGGAAAGAAAAGTTAAAACAAGAATTGGAGAACATAAAAGCATGGTACGAAACAAAAACACAAATTCAAATCTTGTAGTACACTGGATAAATCACCAACACAACATATCCCAAGTGTGATACATGGTCATTGAAAAGTTAGCAATACAAGAGGGGAGGGACACAAGCCAGTTTTTATCACAACGGGAAGTGATGGCAATTAAAAAATATCAAACAATGGAACCCTTCGGGCTCAATGATAAAATAGACTTAAGCTGTTTTCTTTAAACAATGCATGAACGCTAGTTAAAACATTTTTTTAATGCCAGTAGTAAGTCCCAAGAACCTAATGCCACGATTAATCGCTATGCATATTAACAGACAGTAATAAAGGGCACATATAACCAGCATCATTGTTAGTCACGTTAGTTGTGTATGTATATCTCCTAACTACAAACATACAACTTCATACAGATCTAGGAACCAATATGAGGATGTAGTCAAAATGAGTTCAAGTGTACTTGCATGGGGCATATAAACTTGTGTAAAATGTATGCTAATGTCATCGTTGGTATATCGCTCAATTGAATGAGAAATTCGACTTTTATCAACAGTAGCAATATTCACCATGTTTTATTAGAAATCAATAATGGAATGTATGTTGAAAATATTGCTATCTTACACCCATGTTGAAGTCGGCATCTGACACACGGTAGTAAGACTTATATACACCCTTCACCTCACTAATATGGCTGCTGCGTCGGCATTTCTCAAACGAACCCTTCGTCTATGTTTAGTATTGTTCGCGTGACAAACCACGTACAACTTTATTTAATAGCACTCGTTCGCGGCTCGAGTAAAGCCACTATTACGCTACGAGCACGCATCCAATTCGTCCCCTTGTTTTGATCGGGAAAGGTTAGCTCCCAATTTACGCGATAGGTGTTTATGAAAGCACTATGGGGCATATTATCAAGAAAGGGCGTTACATTATCGCCGCTTTTATCGGCAGGAAACTGCCGATAAAGCGGCGATAATGGGCTTGATAATATGAATTGCAATCGAAGCCCATGTTACATGTCAAGACATTTAAAATGGGCTTCGATTGGAATTCATTAGAGCATATTATCAAGCCCATTATCGCCGTTTTATCGGCAGTTTCCTGCTGATAAAAGTGGCGATAATGTAACGCCCTTTCTTGATAATATGCCCCTAGATTTTTTGAGCGGGTTCCCTGACGTTGCACGCTATCTATGTTTGCAGATTTAGAGAATATTGCGTGCCATAACGACAATAAAAACGCCACTAGCATGTATTAAACCTGCCTTCTCATCTGAGCCGGGTAAGGTGAACTTGTATATTCAGGTGATACACAGCATTACACCATTGATTAAGCGGGTCCCTTGACTAAGTACGTTTTATGCATTTACAGATTTAAATATCATCTATGAAGACCGTCGTTTAAACCACAGGTATTTCCACATACGATAATCTTCTGCACAGATAGATTTAAATGACCGTAAAGACACCGTAAAGCTCACCATAGTTTCACTCTTGTTTTTCATACTTTCAAGAGCAGAGTCTTAATTTTGCCACAAACACAAAGCTACTTTCTACGTCGGCTTTTCAGGTTAGCTCACGTCTATCGATACATGAAAGCATGAATGTAAGCATGTTTTTTACACGAGCGCACACCCGATTTCGACTTACCTTGTTCACGACGTAAAAGCACTACATTCATCTAAATGCCATATGTGTCCTAATGTTTTAAACAGCCATTGTGCACAGCACAGCATCTCTTTCTCACATTGCACTTGAACCTGCATTTTCTGTATTATTCTTTTTGGAAAGATAATGCGCAAAAGGAAATACGTGATGTTATATATCATGCAATGTAAAATAGCAGTTATCGCTCAAGTGTGTTCCACCTGTCGTTTTAAGAAGTTGAGCCATAATCACGAACCAGAAAAAACTGCATAACTAGGTCATTTGCTGAAACCTTGCATGTCTCGAAAGAAAAAAGATGGTTAAATATGACGTTAACTTTTAGCCACAGAAAAATTACGCATGACTTCTGAATACCATTGTATAACTAAACATTCACTTGGTTTCTTTAACAGAGGCCGCTGAGGAAGGGACAGGCGTCCCGAAATGCATCGGGCCACCATAATCAATCGCCGTTTTGTCGTAGAATCATATGTAATGTGAATTAATGGAATGAATATGTTAATCATGAAGTAATGATTCCCATATACACTGAAGGAATATGAAAATCAAGGGAAAATATGCATGAATGAATGAAAAGATTAATAATAACACTAAGAAATCTGTAATTAGTTTGAGAATTATTTGTGTTTAGAAAATGTTTTTTAAGTCCGGATAAGTTTTCAAGTTGTAAAAACATAAAAGTGAATAAACTCGAGATAGTAGTTTGATAAATTCACCCCAACTGTGCACTTGGTTTGGTCCTGACAGAGCGTCTTGTACCTGTATTAGTTTATTTAAGACACAGGGATGTGTGCCATGTCGACTCTCTGTTTAGTTCTGTTCTTAGACACTCAGCCTGCAAAGGCAGTGTGTGGGTGTCAGGGTACAGGGCCCCTAAAAGTGGCACAATAAGTGCTGCAGCCCTTAGGGGTCTCCTCTCGTCACCATGCCCTGAGTACCAAGGGTGCCATTTATTAGGGGCTGATCGGTGGCCAGAGATGCCTATTGGGTTTTGTTTCAACACAGCTTTAGGGAAGGAACACAGGCCCTGTGTACATGGTTGGCAGGGACCCAGGGCAGACTCAGTCAAAGCACATCAGCAGTTCAGCAAAAAGTGGGGGCATACCAATGCAAGAAAGATGTCACTTTCCCACACTAATGTGTTCTATTGGAAGTAGTTTCTTCATTAAAGGAAGGCTCAGTACTAGACTTGGCTCTTCTCATAGGCAACAATATTGTATCTAGTGTCTTTATTCTGTGTAGAATCATAATAAATAGCTTCCTCTTCAGAGCAAAAGCTTTATCAACTACAACCTTAACACTTTCCTTTTGTCTTATAGCTTTTCTTCCGATATATCTTTTCATCGTTATTAGATTGCAAATTACTCTGGTATGGGACATTCTAACTCTGCATTAACTTAAACTGGGTCTATCTGGTTAAACTCTGTTTTTTGTATGATTTTTTAACGCTTCAAATCTTTGACTTTTTCACCTTTTTTAGTTGGTCTTAAACTTCGTTTTTCGTTCACTTAATTTTCCACTCTTCCTAGTTGTGTACTGTAGATACAATCATAAGACATGTCCTTGTCCTTTTACCAGTACCGCTTTTCTTTATCACCACTTTTTCCACATTTTGTCCCCTTATGTTTCTCAGTAGTGAGGAGATAGTATCTTTGCTCCAGTTTCTTTCTTCTCTCATTTTTTGTTGGAATTGTAACTGTTTGCAGTTAAGTAGAAAATGATGCCTGAGAAGGGGGAAAATACGTGAATTAATTTTGTATTATGTACTATCAGATTATATAGCTTCAAATTAAAAGTCCACACACAGGGTCTGCACTAGTAGGAATCACCCATGTTTGAAGGACTATTTCTCTGCATTGATGAGAAAGTTGTGTCACTACTTGCCAACATATGTGATTGAGGAGTACACTTGTAGCAATGCCATGAGATGTTTAAGTAAATGTGCTGACATGTGACGGTATGTTTTCCTACCTCTATGGCTTTCTAAAGGTATACGTCAGTGGGTTTAACACTTGAGAAGCAACTATTACATGCCAAGTGAACTTTGCAGTGAAAGTGCACAGACATGGTCTGCTCTACTGGATATCAGCCATGTTTGAAGGACTATTTCTCTGGATGGATGAGAAAATTGTTTTATTACTTGTCTACATGCCTGAGAGAGTAAAGCAGTATACTTACAGCAATGCCATGGCATGTTTAAGTAAATGTGATAGTATGTCGCTGTCTGTTTTAGGGTAACCAAATGTGTATGCAAGTGGCTGAAATAATACCCCAGTGTCTGTGTTAGAGAAAACAGGGCTATGTAGGTGTGACTGTAGGGGAGAGGATGTAGTCTAACGGCTAGGGGGGTCAGCCTCAAAGCTGGGGGACCGGGTTTCAGTCTTTGCAACAATACTCAACATCCTGTGATTCTGGGCAAATTACTTAATATCCCCATGCCTAGACAAAAATAAATGTCCTTATGAAACGCAACCGGTGCTCATGTAAAGCACTCTGATACCCGATACCTATGGGTCAAGTTCCGTTATATAAAACTCTGGAAAAAAAATAAACTACTTTTGAGTCTGCTGCATGCATAACTACTGAGTGACTGAATGTATAAGAGGTTCTGAAGCTGTCTCAGTAGTTTAGAGAGGCTCCATGGTTTGTGAACATGTATTACAGTTGCTTTAGGGGTGGCATAGTCTATGTTGTACTTTTCATAGGGGCCTACAAGTACACGGGTAACTTAATGAACTCAAAAGACATCTCATCTTTTAAATACAAAGCACCATGCTTTATGGTTCACCTACAGCATATGTCAGAGGTGTGCTATGTGTACTAAACGGTGGGTTTGAAACTTTAAAACAGCTAATACTTGCTCAGTGAAGCTTGCAGTGAGACTGCACACACTGGGTTTGCACTAGTAGGTAGCACTCATTTTTGAAGGGCTATATGTCTGCAGAGATGTTAAGGTTGTGTCAGCACTTGCCTACTTAGCTGAGTGAGTGTAAGAGTACACCTGTAGCAGTAGCATCAGTTGTTTAAGTAAGTGTGCCAGTATGTGACTGCCTGTTTTGCTACCTTTACGGCTCTCTAAATGTATATGTAAGTGGCTGAACAAATACCTCAGTGCCTGTGTTAGGGAATATAGGGCTATGTAGGTGTGTCTACACCTGCCTTTGACTCTCTTGCATACATAAATAGTTTCTTCTAAGTGACTGAATGTATATTTGCTTCTGTTGCTGTCTGACTAGGTGAGAGACATGCTCAATCCTTCTGTGAACATTAGGGTTGGGATACTCTTATGTAGTACTTGGGATAGGGGCCTCCAAGTGCAGAAGTAACTTATTGAACTCAAAAGGAAGTCTCATCTTTTAAAAACACAAAGCATCATAGTTTATACAATACCAACAGAACATCTCAGAAGTGACTTGAGTGTACTAAAACAAGTGCTAGAGGCTTGATAACCAGTTTTTACTGTCTTTTAACATTCTTTCAAACAAATATACCTATGAGGTTTGAATGGGTCAATAAGTGGGCCCATGAGTCTCAAATTGGGTCTGTGAGTAGGTGTATGAGTCTCTGAGTGAGTTTGTTAGTGGGTGCATGAAAGTCAGAGTGGCTCTATTGGTGGGGATGTGAATTTATGAGTGAGCCTTTGCAGGTGTGCATGAGTTTCTGAGTGGGTCTGTGAGTGAGTGCGTGAGTGTCTGAGTGGGTCTGTGAGGGGGATCATGAATATCTGAGTGTATCTCTCAGTGGGAACATCAGTCTCAGAGTGGGTTGCTCAGCGGGTGTGTGAGTGCCTAAGTGAAACTGAAGTGGGGTTTATAAACATATTTATGTTATTTTTTTCAGTAATAATTTCAAATTCGGCACAACGTATATTACAAATTTGTCGTAATGTTACACTGGGCCACGCTGATGGTCATGGCGTATACGGAGTGGGCGGAAAAAAGCCTTTCTTAAGACATATTTTACTTATAAGGGGTTCCTCAAACAATCCTTTATCTCTCTCATGAGGTCAGGGCATACGCAACCTGAGCCCTTATGCCACTTTTTGCCATTTGGTTTTTAGCCCAGGGACTGTTGCGATGAGCTAAAATCGCAGCCACAACTCTCCGTTTAGGTTGTGGCTAGCCAATCAAGGCATTCCTGTTTGCAAGCACATTTGCGAATAATCACAAAATCATTGAGAATTAGCCATGAACACAAATATCCTTATTTCTTTCCCTTAAATTGCTCACCAACTACTGAACACATTTGCACTGGATAACTGAACGCATGATCTGCAAAACAAAATCTCCCATCATTCCAAATTTGGTGTAATTCCATCCAGCAGTTCAGGCTGAAGGTATGTCTAAATACTCTATGGGAATTAATTTGGGAAACGCACTTTTTTTAAGCCCCCCGTTGCTCGGCCCCCACTTGATTGATCACCCGAAAACTTTCCATGCAGAACATGATATACTGAGAATTTTGTTTTGAAAATTTTGTGAAGATTCGTCAAACTGCACCAAAGATGAAGGTCAATAAATGCTTTTCCTGTGAAAACATGGTCTTAACTAGAACTAGTTACTAGTGACCACCAGTAGGATGGATGTGAGTGATGTCACTGACCATGTCATGAGGGATGTAATATGTGAGGTCATAAGCAGCTAATTGCAGGGATGTGGGTTATAATTAGCTCAGCTAACTAGAACTGCTGAATTTCTCTGGTTTTGTACAAGTGAACTACCACCTCCCAGGGGCTTTTAGATTTTCATGTGGGAGGGACTCACAGACCGCCCCCCGGGACCACCAGTTTGCTATGGTATGGCGGGAGCACTGCTCCCCGCCATGCCATAGCAAACAGTGTGCTCCGCTTTGAGCAAGTGAGATCATTTTGATCTTGCTTGCTCAAGATGGAGCACACTTTGCTTTTTACACATAGGGATCTGCATGTCAGCAGCTCCCTGTGTGTAAAAAACTATGAGGCGGGGAGCCGGACGGGACCGCAGAGGCCTTCAGGCTCCCCTCGCACGACGCATTGGTTAAAAGTAGCCCAGAAGTCATCGCTAAATCCAATTGGCTTGCTGACATCAAAGGGTTTTTCAAAAGTAGTAGTTGCAGAGCCTGTAAGTTTGGTATCAGCACCACCTAAGTCAATGCCATTTTTAGCTACAAACCCTTTACCATCAAAAGTAGACTCACATGTAGAACAGAATTTGCAATCTACATATTACAGTGTAGTTGTGGTGTTAGGTATGTAGCCAGCACCAAACTCAAAAGCCATCCACGCATCCTCCAGCATTGGCGTGCCATTGTCAAGAGCGATATCCAGTAGCCAGCCTCTTCAAGGATGTACACAATAACAATTCAGACCATCTGAAATATTTTGTTATGTATAGTGTACCCCCACTCAGATGTGGTGGTAACCGCAAAAAACAGCTTAGGCGATTGGAAACACGCTACATCTTGGAGCTCTGGTCAGGGAAAAGTGTGTGTGTGTGTATATATATATATATATCCCAGCTCCAAACTCTCCTTTTATCCTTCAGGAAAGAAAAGCACTCACGAGGATTCTGTAGCTCAACAGCAGTTTATTCAGGACAAACGCGTTTCGGATTTACATCCTTCGTCAGTGTCGTAAGTTCTAAACAAAATACTGGCGGCCATATTTTATTAAAAACATCACATGTCACGTGTCTTTTGTGGAAATGGAGGACGGACTTGGCGTCATTGTGTTTAACATGGGCGCCATTTTAACATAGTAAATACTGGTAAACAAATATACTATTTCATAACAGAACCCAATTTAGGATATCGGTTTGAAACTCTAGTTATGATACATTTCAATATAAATACAGTTCATCAATTAAAATGATAATCATGAAGTTATAATTTAGCCGTGGATCGGCAATGCAGCCTTCTAAAAAGGCTGCTGGTCCTGTATTACCCACATATGTGAGTGCTTTTCTTTCCTGAAGGATAAAAGGAGAGTTTGGAGCTGGGATTTATATCGCGGTACGCCACCGCGTTTTTGCACCCGACCAGGAAGTGCCCCGCCTATGGCGTGTGGAGGAGCGAGATATATATATATATATATATATATATAAACACCACATTGCCACGCAGGGAGCCCACGACCTTGACAGGGCGTTCAGTGCTGCTGGTGCGAGGCTTCCAGCAATCAATTAAACACACATCCCTCCTTCACGCTGGAAAAAGGTGCACTGACTCTGGCTGTAGTGCTTTTAAAAACCGTTTATTCAGGGAAAATACACAGAAGCAGCAAGCTCACAGTGCCAACGTTTCTGCTCCGTAGAGCCTTGATCACGGGATGAAGTCTTTGCATTTTTGAATTGCCCACGTGCTTCCTTTTAAAGCGCAGGCCGTATTCTATTGCAAACTGCGCAGGGGAAATAGTAGTTCATTTTGAAAGGAACGTGAACAGCGACGTTTAAATCCATAACATTCAGTATTCTAGCGCTGAAAACATTCTTCTTAATTTCATGGTTTCCCTTGCACATTGAAAATAAGTCAGCTTGAGCTGCACAGTCTGTTTGTTCGTTTTCCACTCACTTATTAAAAGCAACAGCAGCCCGCAAACCGGAATTTCTTCCCAATGCTTCCCTTACTCGCCAGCCTCAGGGAATCCTTAATGTTCTCCGGGGGCAAGCAGGTCAGGCTCCAACAATTGAATAAACACCACATTGCCACGCAGGGAGCCCACGACCTTGACAGGGCGTTCAGTGCTGCTGGTGCGAGGCTTCCAGCAATCAATTAAACACACATCCCTCCTTCACGCTGGAAAAAGGTATATATATATATATACACTGAAAAAAACATAGGTTTCACACCAGTTATAGTTAGCTGGAAATTTTACTGACATAAAACCATTGAAATTCCCACGTTGTAGTTAGTTGGACTCACTATAACTTGCGCGCCTGCAATGCACTGCTGATGACGTCACATATTACATCACTCATGACATGGTAAGTGACATCACTCATGACATCACTGATGACACCATCCTTGTGAGAGTGACAGACCTCCTTTCAGTGTAATGTAACCCTTGAAACACATATTCAAAAATAGAAACTAACATTTTCAAAATAATTGACATACCCATACCAGTTACAACAACCAATTCAGTAATTCCACCATCTATATACACATCCACTCATTCACCAACAGTTCTATATAGTCACTCATACATATACTCACTCATCATATGTAGTGATACACATATATATCCTGTTACCCACCGACAGTCAACCAAAAGTTACTCACACACATACAGACACATGCAAATAAACTATTGAACATCCATTTATTTGCATATACAGCTATACACACACTACCACCTTACTTCTAAGGAAACTTACACATACTTACTCTCTTAAACAATCACTTATAGAAACACATACTTATTTAAACAGGAACTCTTACAATCTCTCACTCTCAAATATACTCACTTATATACATCAATACTCACATATACTAGATTAAAACATATGTAGTTACTGATAAAGACACTAGTGAGACAGTCATTCACTCACTAACACTCACATATACACACTCATCCACCCATACAGTCCTGCACATATGCTGTCTTCAAAACAAATACAAAAAGTGAGTCAGTCACCAACTCATGCAGCCACTTATACACAAAGTGAAACACTGATACATATATTTAAATATTTAAAAATTACTCACTAATATATGTATTCACTAAGATACACTTAATAAACCAGTTAACCAATCAATTTTTTTTAAAAACATCCATTTAGACACTTATTTAAAAATGTATTCTTCCATCGACCTTTACAAATACATTTGTAAAACATATTATTTTACAGAAAGACACACATTCACTGGATGGTGTCATCAGTGATGTCATGAGTGATGTCACTAAGGGGGGCGTGGCTTGAGCGCCGATGACGGAGGTCACCTAGCGTCTTGGCTCCGCGGCCGGGCTCTCATTTATCCTGTAGCCGGGGGGCCCCTGCGACACCTGCACCCCGGGAATAGTCCTCAGGGGACCCGGACACCACCCGCCTGTGAAAGGAGGTCCGCGGCGGCCTCAGAGCCGAGTACAGGTGGACGAAAAGTTCAGCGAGACGGAGCCCAAGATGGCGCCTGCTCCTCTTTCGCCGCCTCGGAGCTGAGGACGGACGGGGAACCGGGGGAACCGACCGCCCTGACTCCCACAACGGACCAAGCGTTCTTCCCCTACTGGAGCGGCACCCTGCGACCTGACCCCTGGTGACCCCCGAAGGTGACCATCGCCACCCGCGCTCGTGGAGCGGAGTGGGGGAGGGGTGAGGATTCCTGGTCGCCTCCGGGCGGAGGCTGCAACGACGGCCCGCAACACTGGTCCTGACGCCCAGCTTGGGGGTGCATGAGCTGCGCCACGGCAGCGCGGAGAGACATTGTAGACCACCCACGCGTTCCCCCAACGCGAAGAGACTGCAGCCTTTGACACCACGAGGCGAGGCTGTGGAGCGCCCCTTGGGAGGGACAGCGACTGCTGCGTAGAGCCCTGTCCGGGGTGCATCCACTGGGGTGGAAGAGCTGAGTGGAGTGGGGGAGTGCCAGCTCGGGAGCTCCTGAGGGGGGAACTCGGTGTGGCGACCCGCCATTCCGGCGCTATCACCGGCCCCGTGGAGGGAGGGGTCGCTACTAAACTCTGTGGGACGGCCCCGTCATTTTGCAGCTACGGAACCTCCGGAAGAGGCCGGGGGGACAAGTGAACGACCTAGGGTGCTGTGGAGGCTGGACGGCCCCGGTTCTACCGCCACGCCTGGACGTGGGGGGCTCCTTTCGACCGGCTCTGCTCCTGGACTGGCCTACCGACGGACGCCCGTCCTGACCACTGCTCGCCCCTGGGGGCCCCTGGGAGCCGCGGAGAAGTGACGGCGGTTCTGAGGGCCGCGCCGCAGCAGTACCGGCCCTCGACTTGCTTGGCCACACCGCTGCTGAGGACTAACTGAAGGCCCTGTCCACCATGGGGAAACCGAGAGGCACTAAGGGAGGCACCCAACCTGCGTCTGATGCGGATTCGCCGGACAATGAAGAGCGACTGCACGTGGAGGGGCCAGGGGGCCCACAAATTCAGGAACAATTGGATAAAATCCTGCTGGCGATCACTGAAACTAGATCAGCCCTCCGAGAAGATATTGCTCAGGTCGCGACGGGCCTGGGACTGCTCCGAGCGTATCATGGCAAGCTCTCCGACAGAGTGAAAGAGGTGGAGGGATCGATGCGACAACTAGAACCAGCGCAAAAAACTTTGGAAGCCACAATGAAAGACGCTCTAACCCGCATAGACGCACTGGAGAAGCGGGCGGAGGATGCGGAAGGGCGCAACAGGAGAAATAACATCCGAATCGTTGGCCTTCCGGAAAAAAGTGAAGGTGGGACATGGTGTCGTTCCTTGAAAATTGGCTGCGGACGACGGTGGCGCCGGAGGGGTTGTCCCCCTTCTATACATTGGAACGTGCGCACAGAGTGCCGGCCAAGCCGCCGCTACTGGGCCGACCGCCCCGTCCGGTGGTTGCGCGGCTGCTCCATTTTCGCGACAGAGACCTCCTGTTGCAAACGGCCAGACAGAACGGTCCTTACCAGGTGGACAATAGCCAAGTGAATATTTTCCCGGACTATACCTATGAGACACAGAGACGTCGTTCCTCCTTCCTGGCTGTCAAGAGGGAACTACGAGCCGAAGGCATCCAGTATTCCCTGCTGTTCCCGGCGCGCCTCCGCATCATCGTGGACGACTCCACCAAATTCTTTGATACCCCAGACGATGTGTGCAGCTGGCTTGAACTATACAGGGCGGGCGCAGATGGATTTGGAACCTCCTCTCAATCCACGAGGGAGGACATTCTGCAGCGGAAACCTAAGAGATTCAGACATCGCAGGGGCAGGACTACCCGCCCCTCCACGACGGAGACTGCGGCGGAACGAAGAGACGCGCTGGTCATGGTCTCATCCATGTCTGGTCCCCAGATCGGCAATGGAAATGCTCAATCGGAACCTGGAGAGAGTGGAGGACAATCGGACACGGAGGGCTCTGAAGTGGACAGTGTGAAGCTCCCGGAGGTCACCCCTGGGACAGCCGAAGGTCTGCTTGACGAACAATGAAGCTATCGGGTGAGACAGTGCTGATTGCGGGGTTACGGGTTGGGCGCGGAAACGCGGGGGGAAATGGGCTCCTTAAGGGGAATTGTTTGTGCACTGATTCTAGAAGGGGTCGCGGGCGCTCTCTAGATGGATCTTGATACCATCGAGCTCGGCCGTGCTGCGGCTAGCAGTGGGACCCCGCGTCGTCGCTCGACCCCCACGTTGCCCTTAAGGCACGCCTATGGTGGCCACCGTTAGGTTAATAGGAGGGGAGGATATAGAGAATGCAGTTTGGATGGGGACTAGATGGTACTGTTTGGAACCTATTCTGGGGGGGTTGGGCAAGGGCTTATGTTTGCAAGTTGTTTTACAGTTGTTAAAGGGGGCACTCGTCATCAGTACCGATTTCAGTGGGTACTGTACCATAGCTGTAAGGGGCTCAGAGGGGCAGGAGGATGTGGAATGGGACAATGGCTGACCTATCAAATCTGAAATGTGTTACTTGGAATGTCAGGGGACTGCACACTATGTCCAGACGTCATAAGGTCCATGCTTACTTAGTGTGCAGAGGAGTGCAGATCGCGCTGCTGCAGGAGACGCATCTCACCAAAACTGAGGGTATAGCGATGCAGCGTAGATGGCGGGGACAGGTATACTGCACCACCTACTCAGCTTACGCAAGAGGCGCACTAATATGGATAAAGGCGGGGGTACCCATGCAGGTAGTTAGCCACACTATAGACCCGGAAGGAAGATATGTCGCAGTAGCAGGGAAACTAGGGGGAAGGGATCTAAACATTTGCTGCATTTACGCGCCCAACGTGGACCAAATCGCCTTTCTAAATGGGCTGTCGGGATCCTTGGCCCGATACCTCTCAGGTCCCATCCTACTAGGGGGCGACTTTAACTCAGTGCTGGACGTTGGCCTTGATAGGTCTCATCCGCCCCTCCCAGACTCCCCGACACATAGGGTGGCCAAGGGTAGATTAAACTGGCAGACTAGTTGGGGACTGACAGACATCTGGTGGGCGCACCACCCACACACTCGAGATTACTCCCACTTTTCGGGCATGCACGAATTACATGTGAGACTAGACGGCCTATTAGGATCGGGAGAGGTGGTTGCTTCGGCTATGCGATCTGAATATCTGTCGAGGACTCTCTCCGACCATAACCCTTTACTGATTGATCTCAGGTGGCTCCAATGTAAGCCGCAAGTACCTGCCTGGAAACTGCGGCCCGAGCTGCTAGAGGACCCGGTGTTCCGAGGGAACCTAGAGGACGAGATCGCGGGGTACTTTGAGGTTAACGAAGGTACGACTGCAGAGAGGGCCACGGAATGGGACGCCTTTAAGGTAGTGATTAGAGGCTATTGTATCACGCAAAAAGTTGGAGTGCGCCGGGTGCTACTGGAGGACCTGACCAAAGCTGATCGTGCCCTCCGTGCGCTGGAACTTTCACGCCCTGTCCATCCAGAACTTCAACAACAAACTCTGGTGGCAAAGGAGGCGGTAGCTGTGGAGGTTGAGCGCCTGCGCAGTTATGACCACAAAGCTTACATGACCAGATCGCTGGCGGAGGGTGACAAGTCGAGTGCCCTGTTGGCCTGGCTTGCTAACCCTACGAGACGGACCTCGCCCATTGTGGCAATGAGGACAACAGGCAATGAGGAGGTCTACACCCAACCCGGAATCCTTAATTGCTTCTGGAGGTACTACGAGAGGCTATACCGCAGTCGGTTGCCGCCAGACACTTCCACGGCAGACAACTTCTTGGAGGATCTGCAGATCCCCACGTTAGAGGAAGAACAGGCGTAAGACCTAGGCCGAGATGTGGAGCTGGGGGAGATCAGGAGCGCGATAAAAAACATGGCACGTAATAAAACACCGGGCCTTGACGGACTGCCTGTAGAGTTTTATTCCACATACATAGATATCCTGGCCCCCAAACTCGTGAGGGTTTACAAAGAGGCGAAGACCTTGGGTCGGCTACCGGGCTCGATGCGCGAGGCCCTGGTGGTTCCTTTACTTAAGCCAGATCGGGAGGGAGTGGAACCAGCATCCTATAGACCGCTCTCAATGCTCACAGTCGATTATAAGATTCTGAGCAGCATATTGGCCACGCGATTGCTAGAACACATGAGCTCGCTGGTGCATATCGATCAGGCGGGCTTTATCCCGAAACGCAACACCACGCTGAACATCCGACGCTTATTTCGACTCCTGGAGGGCGATCACGCAGATGCTCCCGATCCTATGATTCTCTCGATAGACCTGGAGAAAGCCTTTGACAGTCTGGAATGGAGGTATCTTCACAGGGTCCTTGAGAGATTTGGTTTGGGAGAGGGATTCCTGAGATGGACCACGGTGTTGTACGCCTCGGCGGTGGCTCGGGTGAAATCGGGTCCGCTGATATCCCAGCAATACCCAGTGGAGCGAGGCACGAGACAAGGCTGCTCACTGTCCCCGCTGCTCTTCGCCCTAGCGGTGGAGCCGTTGGCTATCTCGATCCGTACGGGGGCCCACTACAGAGGGCTACAATCTCCAACGGGTTACCAGCACATCTCCCTGTATGCTGACGATATACTGCTTTTCCTCGAAGACGCTGGAACGGCCTTGACCGGAGCAGATACAGTACTCACGACTTTTGGTGAGGTATCGGGACTCCGGGTGAATTGGGCTAAAACCTGCCTATTTCCACTCCGCAGGGGTTACCCCCAGCCTGATACTCATAGGGAGATTAGATGGGAGCCGGCCTGTTTTAAATACCTGGGGGTGTATGTCTACCATCGCCCTGCTGACATACTAGAGGGTAACATCTCCAGAGCCATCCGGGTGCTCAGGGGTAACATGTCCTTTTGGTCCACCCTCCCCTTATCGGTGGCAGGGCGGATAGCATTGTTAAAAATGGTGGCACTGCCCCGACTACTGTACTACTTCCGAACACTCCCGATATGGATCCCCAGATCCATCTTCCAAAGCCTGGATTCTATGATAGTGTCGTTATTGTGGGGCTCGGGCCGCCGCAGAGTGGCGCTTAGGACCTTGATGAGGCCGAGAGCGGAGGGGGTATTAGCGGCACCTGACTTCGAGAAGTACTACTTGGCGGCCCAACTACAGTTCTACACCCAGGAAGTGGCGCGGGAGTTTCGAGGTCCGGAGGAATCCCGAGGCAATGGCATACCCAGACATGTCTTATCGTTCATTGCGATGCAACAAAAGCTCGAGCTGAGAAGCCTCACTCAGGAGGAAAGTATCATACGTTCGTGCTGGAACCGAGTGCACCGCAAATTGGGCAGACCAAGGCCTTATGCCCCGGAGATTCCTCTGGGAATGCTCACTGCATTACCCCACGGCGGAGATTGGTCCCGGCTGGGTGTCTGGGAGGAAATGGGTGTGCAGACCGTAGGCGACCTCTACGAAGAGGGAACACTACTGCCCTTCCAGGAGCTTCGAGACCGCTACGACGTCCCTCGTGGTGACTTTTTGCTCCACGCGGCGGTCACGAGAGCACTCCAAGCACACTGGAGGACTGGGCATGAGGAACCACAGACGTCGGTGACCTGCCAGTATACTATGATGTCTGCAGGGACAATCAAGGCAGTGTCGTGCTTGTACTCTAGAATGATCAATGAGGGACTAACCCCCCTAACGGCTCTTAAAACCCGATGGGAGGCGGATTTGGGGAAGGAAATTCCAGAGACCACATGGCCCCAGCTATTGCAACGGGCATGGAAGGGAACGCGAAGCGCCCGGTTTCAACTGGTCCACTTCTATGTATTGCATAGAGCCTATCTGACCCCGGAGAAGCTGCAGAAATATTTCGACCTGGAGACGGCAGATTGTCCTAGATGCAGGACAGCCACAGCGGACCTTTTCCACATGCTGTGGTCCTGTCCAAGGCTGACCCCATTTTGGTCAATTGTAGGAGACACACTGACAGAGGTGACCGACAGATCATTGCAGATAGATGCGGCGGCAGGGTTACTACACTGGTTCCCACACACCCCTAAAAACAAACTTACTAGTAAGTTCATCGATTTGGGTTTACTTTTGGCCAAACGGGAAATTACCAGAAACTGGAAGGCGCGAGTTTGTCCAACGGGCACTAAATGGCGCAATGAACTTCTCAAGTGGGCGGGAAGCGAAAGCACATTGAGATTCCAGCAGGCGGGACGGCGACGAGATGAGCGGGCCTTAGAGGCGGCACAGGCTTGGGAAACGATAGTGCAGGCACTGCGCGACATTGACACACTCACCGATTCAGACAGCACTGATGGGGGGCAGCCTGATTCCCAACAAGATGCTATTGCTGGAGCGCCCCCGACATAGACAATCACAGCTTACAGCACACGACATGCAACCTCGAGATAGACTACTGATGACGAGGGGGGAGGAGGGTGGGGGATAGGGGGGGAGGAGCGACGATCACCTCCGTTAAACGTTAGAATCCTGTACCATGATGAAAGACACTTTTCTTCCTCTGGGGGACAAGGCGATAGGAGGGAGGGGGGATATGTTGGGTTGGGGTGTTTGAAAAAGCAGAAGTGATTTATTCTATCACCTATGAAAACCGGCGAGAACAGAGACAAATAAACAACAGAAGAATGGCACACGCCGCCCGACCCCCGGGTTGTGGGCTGAATGGCCGTGTATAGACGTACTGTTCCTGTAACCAACACGAACCCAGATTACATTTCAGGTGCCAATGTTGTACTCATACGTGTTTCCTGCAATAAAAATATATTTAAAAAAAAAAAATGAGTGATGTCACTAACCATGTCATGAGGGATGTAATATGTGACGTCATCAGCAGTGAATTGCAGGCGCGCAAGTTATAGTGAGTCCAACTAACTATAACGTGGGAATTTCAATGGTTTTATGTCAGTAAAATTTCCAGCTAACTATAACTGGTGTGAAACCTATGGTTTTTTCAGTGAATTTAATAGGTTTTTTAAAAGCTAATTCCTTTCTATATCGAGTTTCTAACCTACGATTTTTTTTATAAATTTGCTGTTTTGTGTAAGTAATATATATATTTTTTTTATAATTTTTTCCTGGGGCGCTCTGGGTGCGCGCACTGGTAAGCTCTCCGGACAGTGCACCCAGAGCGCTACTTGCGTTCGTGCAAAAAAATATGAATGAAAAGTAAATAATAGCGCAAGACATTTAGTACCATACATATAAAAGCAGTTTTTTTGAATAAGGAAATGAAAATGATTTTGCATTTCCATGACACTATCAAAACGACGCTTAGGCGCGCCGCGTAAGCGCCCCCGGAAGCGCCTTCGTTGGCGCCGCGTATGCGCCCCCGGAAGCACCTACGTTCGCGCCGCGTGACCGCCCCCGAAAGCGCTTCGGTGCGCGCAGCGTAAGCGCGTCAAGTCATGTGACCTTAAAATAACACTTTTCATTGGTTGCTAACAGTTTTTTTTACAAAGAATGAAATCCCCACCCATTTCCTTCACTTCTTCTTTCACTTTTGTGACTGAAAGACCTGTTTTTTGCTCTTGGATCTTTCTTGGATTACCATGGCTGCCAGAGAATCCAGCAGTGATGAAGACAGAGAGACATTTATTGATGAAGAGGTTCCTCCACCCCGGGTAAAAGAACACTTCATATGGAAGTTTTTTTCCATACCAGAAGACCAAAAGAAGGTAAATGCTCCAAAAGTGGAGCGCAGGATCTGTCACACAGTCCTGTCATGGGGTGACCCCACTAAAAAATATTCTTTTGGGAACTCCACAATGATTCGCCATGTGGAGAGGAGGCACCCCCAGAATTTTGCCCGGGAAAGTGTCAGGGCTCTGGCACAAGAGGTTCCCAGTGATGGGTCCTCTACATCCACCGGAGGACCAACAACATCGGTGAAGGGGAGATTACAAGAGCTGGTTCCGAACATTCAGCCTGCATTTAACAAAGGCGTCCTTAATTGCAGATACTGTGATCAGCTACTTTGCTATGGGGAGCAAAGTGTTCTGCTCATGGTTCGATCATTGGAGAACCATCGCTGCCGTTCCCAGCCCTAATTTTATTTATTTATTTTGCTCCTGTTGAGCAGTTTCCATTACCTGTTTTTGTTTTTGTTCTAAAAAAAGAAAAAAGAAGAACAAAAAAGTTCTTTTCAGAACTACCTCCAATTCTCATCAAAGAGCTATATTCTTAAAAAAATGAAAAAGAGTAAGTTAAGTGGAGTGCATTGATAAAGGAAAGGAAAATGAGTAAGAAAGAACAGAAAGGTATGAGAGGGGAAAGGAAGTGAAGTAGGGGGACTGAAAGAAGGTGAGTTTTGGGAAGGAAAGTAAGGAGAAGGAGAGTGAACATGGGGAATGTGGATATTCAAAGAAAATGTAGAAAAGGAACAGGGGTGTGGAAGGGTAAGAAAAGATGCATTGCTGGAGTTGCAGCATTTTGTGACGCACTCCAGCAATGCATCACTTTTGCGCTTACAGATAAATCTGAAATACTGACGTATCTGTAAGTACTTGCGACATAATGCGTCATATATTTAATATGACGCATGAGTAGAAGACTGAAGGCCTCATTTATGAGGCCATGCGTCACTTTTACGCCACCGGTACGTCACTTTTTGTGACACACCAGTGCTGTAAAAAATGCACCTTATTGAGTCATATTTACAAAGTGACGCATCTAGGTAGATGCGTCAGTTTGTAAACCCCTGTGCCACATTATACCTACGTCAGGTGTAATGAATGCAAAAGGGACGTATTGACGAAAGAGGTGACGCAGTGAAATCTATGAGATATCACTGTGTCAGTTTTATGACGCTGTTGCGTCAAAATCTTGCGCCTGTTTCACAGCAGGCGTAAGACTGATGCAGGCCCTTTCATATGGGCCTGGCCCCATGTGAAAGGATGCATTGCTGGAGTTGCATCATTTTTGTGACGCACTCCAGCAATGCATCACTTTTGCGCTTACAGATACGTCTGAAATACTGACTTATCTGTAAGTACTTGCGACATAATAAGTCATATATTTAATATGACGCATGAGTAGAAGACTGAAGGCCTCATTTATAAGGCCATGCGTCACTTTTACGCCACCGGTACGTCACTTTTTGTGACGCATCAGCAGCGTAAAACATGCACCTTATTGAGTTATATTTACAAAGTGACGCATCTAGGTAGATGCGTCACTTTGTAAACCCCTGCGCCACATTATACCTACGTCAGGTGTAATGTATGCAAAAGGGGCGTATTGACGCAAGAAAGGGTCGTAGAGATGACGCAGTGAATAAACTGGGCTTTCCCCATGCTACGCTCCCCGGTCCGCTCCCCGGTGCGCGTACCGGGCGCTCACCCCGCGCAAATCGAAAAAAAAAAATTCGCGCGCGGGCCCTTTTATCGCCCCACATCAAACCTAGGGGGTCAGGGGGGGTCTACTCTGCCCCCTTATGGTCATTTCCCCCTTTGTTTTTGCCACCTCTTGTGTCTCGATCTTACAGAGACGCAAGATGGCGGCCGCTCCGGACTGTTTCGAATGTTTATAGACACCCGAGAGCCAATCAGCTTTCCGTCCGCAAGTCGCGTAGCACGCCCGGTGCGCTCCCCGGTGCGCGTACCGGGGCGCGCCTATAGATATATATATTTTTTTGAACCTAAATTACTCAAAAACCACTGGAGCACATATCTTGAGACATAGCAAAGGCACATCGGGCTACCAGTCCCTACAATTTTGCCAAGTTTGGTGGAAATCCATTCAGCCGTTCGGGCTAAAAGTGAGGTCGACCGCCCTATGGAAATTAACATGGGGAAAACATGTTTTGGGACCCCCCTTTTATCTCGGCCCCCGCTTGACGAATCCCCCCGAAACTTTCAGGGAAGGACCGGAACTCCCCGAGGCACATTTGAGGAAATTTTCAGGCATATATATATGTGACCCAGTTTGAATTGGAATGTATCTCTTATGATTTAGTCTTCCTTACTGCACACGATGGTTCTGTATATTGAATATCTTATACTCGTCAGGTTAACTGAAGTTTTAGTCAGATCTATACGATTTGATTTGTTTTCTATGATTATGGTCTTAGAAACTATGATTGTAGGATTGCAATACGATGAAATTTACATTCTCAGTATTTGAAGAAAACATTTCAGTGCGAAGGAGCTATGCTGAGTTTGTATTAATTATGCAACCCTAAATGAATTGTTATGTAGGATTGTTAGATGATACTGCCATAATTTCAGTCAAAGATTGAATCCAGCATGACCAACTAGCTGAGCTCACTGAAACAAGTAGTTGTCATGCCAAATTCTTCCCGCCGTTATTCCTACTGTATCTAGCTGTATTTAAATCTTCTTTTTCTTTATAAGTAACTCTTCCATGTATGGAAACAAAATGCAATAATTATAAATTATGATGGACATGATTGACTTGTAAGATAAGGGACATTAGCCGATCCACGGCTTGATTTTTTTATTCATTTCATGAACTGATGTATATTATATGCATCACGATTTCATTAAGGCCATGTGCCCATCTATGGGCTTGATCTTACTCAACTCAGGCAACGAGTGTGATACATGACATCCAGGTCATTCAAAGATGGCGCGCCCTTTTAAAGTTGTGGTGACAGTCCTTTGTCTATGTCCATGTCCGTGAAGTGTCAACGGCTTTAAAAACATGTCGATATTGTATTCGGTGTAACACACACTGACGAAGGCAGTACGCCGAAACGCGTCTGTGTGTGCCCCTTCCGCAATAATAAAATCAGCGTGATTGGCAGTATTACCTTCCAAGTGCGGTTTGTCTCTTGTGAATACCAGGAGGAATTGGAGCGTTATATATATATATATATATATATATATATATATATATATGCACACACACACGCACACATATTACCTTATTGACCCACAACCCCTAAACCCATTTCCAGCCTAAAAATCTCCTTGCCACCCAAAGACCCACGACAACTCTAAACCCTAAAAATACCAATTGTCATCCAAAAACCTTTATCCACCCTTAAGCCTTAAATAACGCCTCTGTCCTATATAAAAAATACACTAGCCTGTGAAACACTCAAATTTTCATTGTAAAGGCATGCGTGGTAAAGGCATATTTGTAGTTAAAGAAAAGTTAGTGGTAAAGATATGCATGGTAAAAATTCATGTGTTGTAATGGATGCATTGTAAAGGTAATGCGTGGTTCAGGCCACATTGTAAAGGCTGTTTCCCTTTTCAAACACGTCATTCATATAATATATAACACATATACAATTCTCAAGTTATAGTTGCTTGAGTGTATGAGCAATGTGTAGATTTGAGATTATGCTATGGGTCGTAGTCCAAGAAGGCCGAAAAATATTTTAATAAATGGTGTAAACATTGAACTATAACTATGGAATTTCTAATGTTTGTGTCATTGAAATATCTTTGGTAGTAGGGTAGTATTTTAATCTTTTCCATCCGTCAGACGGCCGCCGGCCATCCAACATCACTGTGGGCATGTGCGGAGGACGGCCAGGGGCCGTTCGATCTGCGCACACATCAGATTCGGCCGCACCCCGGCGGAATGTCAGCCGCGGCGAAGCAAATAACACCTGCCAATAACTTTGCTGTAACCTTTCTTTTTTTGATAAATTTAATGGGTTATTAGAAGTTGTAATTGTTTTTACAGGTGTTCATATATTATGATTGTCATTAAAATAGATATTTAAATGTTAATAGTTGGATTTGCTTTTTTTGGTTTGGTAGAATTGGCTACATCAGTGTATCATAATGTATTGTATCTATATGTTTTTAGCTAAACATTTTTAAGTACTGTTATATCATTTAAAAAAATAGCATTCGCAATTGGGGGGGGGGGGTGTTGTCAAGTGTAACTGTGCATAATATTTGTTTTGTTTTTTCTTTTCAAATTTCTCCAGTACCTCGGTACTATCTCGGACACACTCCAGTAGTTCGCGATACCAAGACAGCTTCTGATAGGTTGGAAGCATTTGTTTTTTGACCACTAGAAAGCTTCTTTTTCTTTCTGATCATTCTTGTTGTGCTTATGACCTGCACAGGAGCGCATCAGTTCTGCTGCTGCTTTTGCAGTGTTTATGTCAAAGTCTTGGTCATGGCAGAAGGAGGGAAACCCACTTGAGTGGAGGAGGAAGAGGAGGCCATTGCCGTGGAGGAGGAAGAACTGGAGGGACGAAAGCTACTTAAAGGGTTGGTGGTGTTGCATTTCTTCTCTCTTCTGGTGGGTAGGAAAAAAGTGAACAACTGGCCTCTGACATGCTCATTGTGCAACAAGGTGTATCCCGTGGATGAGGCCAGCAGAACTCCTTAGGGAAGACAGGAATGTCGAAACACATTCCCAACATGAATTTTACCAGTTTGGCTCTGGCAGAAAGGCAAAGAGAGCTGGAGTTGGCGCAACTGGAAGAGAGGACATATGCCAGACCTAGGGCTATTGCACCTGCTGGACCGTCCACTTCAGCCCTGGCCACTCGAGTTCTCCCACCAGGGAGCACTTCTGCACCATCTGCCATTGCACCACCTGGTTCAGTAGTGAATGTTAAGCTCCTAAGGCAGCAGCGGAATATTGTTGAGCCTTATGTGGGGACAGCGACCTATTGCTTAGCTTGCCAAACAGTAATAGTCGCGACAAGAGCGGCCTTAATGTCCATCGGGAGCTTGAAAAAGCTCACTGCTGCCCTCCCCAATAATCTTTTTTGCAGCAGCATGTTTTGATCGTGCCCTGTTGGGTGCATGTTTTTTTGTTTTACAGTTGGTCTGGTTGACCTATAGTTTAAAAACAATAATAATAAATAGAAGAAAGCAATAAGAACAAATAAAAGGTTCTTCTCAGAACTATTTTCAAATTCCCTATAATAAAGAGCTGCTTGTTATCATAAATATTTAACCTATCGGGACAGGTAGTAATATATATAAAAGAAGAGTAAAGGAAAAGGCAGGTGAAGGGTAAGTTACTATGGGCCATATGCACAAAGGCATTTTGTATTTCCTAATGGTGCGAATAGCAATTTCAGGCAAAATGTAAATATTGTATGTACGAAAGGCATTTGCAGTGGTGTAAATGTGATTTCTACATAGTAGAAATCATATTTTGGATATCGCAAACTAGGAAATGGCAAATAGGGATTTCCAAATTGCAAATGGCTAACCGCCTGTAAAAAGGGTTTCCTAATTGCGACTAGTTGCAAAATCAATGCAGAACAGGTGGTAAAAAGGTGCACATTATAAAAAGGCACCCAAAATGCATCATGCTCTTTCAAAATGGTGTCCTTGTATGCTTTGGCAAGGAGGATGAGGATTTTGGCTGGTAGGCAGAGAAGCAATAGGAGACAGGAGAGGATATTTAGGGTAAGGGTCACCCTGTTTGAACAGACAGAGGAGGAGATATTTGAGAAGTACAGGCTCAGTAGAGAGGTAATCTTGGACTTAATAGCTGAATTACAACCCTAGTTTCAGACCCCAAAACTCAGGAGCCATCAAATCCTACCACATACACAGGTATTGTGTTTCCTACACCCCTTATCTGCTGGCAGTTACCAGGGGGTCAAAGTAGTAGTGGTGGTGGTGAGGGGGGGGGTCACAAAGTGCCTGTTCATGGTTTTCCCAAATAGTCCCAATTATTGCATCAGACCAAATTAATGTTCTACTGGGTAGCACAGTTCCCCAATGTCATTGAATATGTTGATGGCACACATATTGCCATATGTCCCCCCTCAGCTAATGAATTCATTAACAGAAACAGGAAAAGCTCACACTCACTTAATGTGCAAGTAGTGTTTGATCCCTGCTGTGTCATAACAGACCTTATGGCCAAATTGCCAACATTAATCCGCCCACCCGCCAGCTTAGATCATGCGGCACTGGGCAAGTACAGGTCCCGAAGGTCAAAACAGCCAGAATGGGTGGAAAATCTTTTAGAGTCATGACCGCTAAGATATGGAACCAGCTGCCAGAAAAATTGCGTCTGGAACCCTCTGAGTCTAACTTTCGAAGAGACCTGAAAACAGTCCTCTTCCTCAAAGACTAAGACCGGATCAAAAACCCTGCACGCAATCATGCCATGAACTCTTGGAAACAACTGTAGCGATCAGCGCGGGGCCACACTTGCTAGTGAAACCATGCGCTTTACAGAATACAAATAAATAAATAAAATAAATATATGCCTTCATGTTCCGCCAGAGTGAAATAAAAAAACGACTGTCACAGGGTGAATTTGGGCATGGTTTTCTACTAGGTAAGAGAATTGTGGACTCAATTAATACAGTGTCCAGAACTGTTTGTGAAATGTGAACTAATAGTTTTCTTTCTCATGTTCTTAAGGAGAGAGTGCATATGTCATCCCTGGATACTCACATCATACCGGACTCCAAGGACTAGAAGTGAAAGGCAGTACAACAGGGCACACAGGATAGAGAGCCTTTGGGATCCTGAAGTCCCGGTTTCACTGCCTCCACAAGACCGGGGTAGCACTACTGTACAGACCTGAGACATGCTGCAAGATCATCACCACATGTGCCATCCTGCACAACATTGCAATGATGAAGGATCTGCATAATATCACCATTGAGGACGAATCTGACTCATATGATGAATTACCACAACTACAGGTGCAGCAGGATGGGACACATGCAGCAGAGGGTCAAGAACAATGCAGAGATATCACTAACAACTATTTTTGAGGTAAGAGTGAGTACAACATGTAAGAAATGGACTTCACACATGATGATAATGCATGGTGCATAACTGAAAGATCACCTTTTATTTAGGTAGTGACAACATTGTTTCTCACAGGAATCAATTGCATCCATTGTGGATGTAACATTGTTTCAACTAAGCAACAAAGTATGTGATGACATACAAAGCAAAGTTGACTCATGACTGAGTGATCAGCGGATCACTTCTTCCGGCTTTTAGGATTGGGTACCTTGTCAGCAACTCTGGGCTGTGAAACTGTTGACATGTCAGTCCCCGATGTGTTTCGGCGTGGACACCTGGAACTGCATGCCTCCTGAATAGATGTGTCACTTAAGGTAGAGACCTCTTTGCTCTCGAGGGAGGGAGGATGTGGGGGATACAGAGATTGTGGGTCTGATATTCTCGAGGGTTGGGGTCACTTGCACTAGCCCACATGCAACATCCTGACAGCAGTGCCCCATGTCAGTCTGTATGTTGACAGTACGCCTTGCTAGTGTTGACGTGGAAGCTGACAATTGGTTGATGGAATCGAAGCATGCCAGGTACTTCCTGTGCCTCTATCTGCACACAGTGCTCCTTCTTCATGGCAGCATTCCACCGGTCCTGCCCTTTCTCTAATTACTGCATCAACATCGAAGCAGATGCCTTTGGACAGTCCTTGTTTTGTTTGCACGTGCTGACATGTCGTTAAACACATTATCATTGTGGACTGTTGATAGATGGCCTCTGCTCTGTCTGTGTCTCATGCCCACAGATGTAGTGGTATCCCTGCTCTCTGATGATTGTCCCTCCTCACTGTTCACAAAGTCTGGTAGTGGTTAGATGGGTGCTCTTCTAGCAGTTGGGGTGATGGACTGAGTAGATGGTGATGTTGTGTCCTCAATTTCCACGTGCGTCAGTAGCTCCTTTGCCACCAATTGTTTCTGACATGACCAGGGTGTGATCTGTGATAATGCATGTATATAGTTAGTGTAAATAAATGGTTAATGCTTGTTCACAATATTGTTTAACTGTGCTACATATGTTTGTGACATGTTTATGTTGTACAGATATGTTTGGTGTAGTCATGTTTGTGTTTTTGAGATTTTTATTGCGCACAACTACCCGAGGGTGTCTCGGCGCATATCAGACTGCCTGGGGCGGAGAGCTAGCAGATGAATCATTGATTAAATAACCAGGTTTTCAAGAGTTTACGGAAGATGATAAGAGTAGGACTGGCTTTGATGAACAAAGGAAGAGAGTTCAAAAGTCTGGGGGTTGCCACTAAAAAGCGTCTGTCTCCCCAGCTAGTGGTTCTGGTACATGTGACGGAGAGGAGGTGGGTGCACGCCACACAAATGGGTCTTTGAGGAGCATAGATCCAAAAGGCATCTTTGAGGAACCTAGGTCCTGAGTCATGGATGGCTTTATAAGCAATACATAGTGCCTTGAACTTTATCCGGCTCCTGACTCTAAGCCAATGCAGGTGACTTATGGCCAGAGAGGTGGGGCGGCGGCTGGGAATGTCTAACAAAAAGTCTGGCCGCTTTATTTTGTACCGATTGTAGTTTAGTTAGAGTCTGTTCTTGCGTGCCTAGGAAGAGGGCGTTGCCGTAATCCAGTTTAGAGAATACGAGAGTGGTGATCAAAGTTTTCCCCGCCCCCGAAGGGAGATATGGCAACAGCTTTTTGATACTTTTTAGAGGGTAGAAGGACGATGAGACCACCGAATTCACGTGGTGTTTGAACAGCAACCTCTCATCGAACAAGATACCAAGGTTTCTGACCTTGGCAACCAGAGTGGGGGTGGGCCCATTTCACTGGGCCACCAGATATAAGACCATTCCGGTGAGAGGTTGCCAAAGGTCATCACCTCGGTCTAGTCCGAATTTAACTTTAGGAAGTTGCTTGACATCCATGAGCAGATGGCCAACATCCCCTCCTGAAATCTTGCGGCCACGGCTGGTCCATCCTTATGAACCGCCAGCCCCAATTGGGTGTCATCCGCATAGGTGGTTAAGCGGAGTCCGTGTGCTTTAATGACTTTTTATGTAAGCTACAGGAAATCAAAATAGAACCCAATGAACAATTATGGTTATGCACAGCAGATGTGAGCTCTTTATACACCTCAATCGCACACCAGGAAGGTATTGAAGCCATGGAACAAGCAATTCTTAAACTGGAAGTGGAAGAACCAAAGAAACTGTTCCTGATGGAACTAACTATGTTCACCTTGTACCATAGTTACTTCAAACATGAGGAGGACTGGTTACTGCAACTAGTGGGTACTAGCATGGGAAATATCGCAGCTCCCATATACTCTAACACCTTCATGGGTTAGTTTGAACACACCAATATTTGGACCAACCCAGTTTGGAAAAATCACCTGAAAATGTATGCACGCTACATCGATGATCTGTTCTTCCTTTGGAAGGACACCAAAGAGAATTTGGAACAAGCCTTAATCCACCTAAATTCAGTCAGTCCAGTTTACTTGGACAATAGACCCTCAAACTATCACTTTCTTGGATGTTCTCATTACGTTGAAGGATAACCAAATCAAAACTATCTTTCGAAAATCTACTGACCGCAATAATCTATTACATTATACAAGCTTTCACCAGACATTTCTAAAAAGGCACTTTCCCAAATCACAATTACTCAGAGTAAAACGCATCACGTCTGACCCTGACGTAGCAAAAATAAGGACTGAAGAAATGGTCGACCGATTCAGAGAAAGAGGTTACCCGGAGCAAATATTGAAAACAGCGAAAAATCAGGTACATGAACTCCAACGAATGGATTTGTTAAAACAACCCAGAGCCAAAACTGATAATGACCGGATGGTCATCGTATCTAAATACTCTAATGTGAGTTTGATGTTCAAAAACATAATATTAAAACATTGGCCAATGCTACAATTGGAACCAGATTTCCAGGACATGTTCAAATCCAGACCCTTGTTCGCCTACACGAGAGGAAAAAATCTGGGAGAAATTTTAAAACAACCTAAGCAAAGCCAATCGACCTCACGAGGGACAAGACCATGTAACAATTGCAACAATTGTCACAATATCATTCCAGGAACAAAAGTGACACATCCCATGAAAGGATATGATATACCATTGAGAGTAACAGCAACTTGTGATACCAACAACCTTATATACTTACTCAAATGCCTTTGTGGCATGGTATATATTGGAAAGACTGAACGCAAACTTAAGACTCGTCTCAACGAGCACAAATCCAATATCAGAACTAAAAATCTTAAATCATCGGTAGCAAGCCACTTCATAGAAATGAACCACAACATCTCACAACTTAAGTTTATGGTGTTGGAAACCATCGACAAAACAGAGGGAAGAGACAACAACAAGACATTGTTACAACGTGAAAATCATTGGATTTATAGACTTAATTCAATAAAACCACATGGACTCAATGAACGCGTTGAGTTTTCATGTTACTTGTGACTTTTCGATACACTGATTTAACCCATATGTCCATTTATCCGATGAACTAACTTACATGCGATTACCAGGGAACCCAACAATACAATACACTACCACCTTGAAAGAGATTGTTGACAAGGCACTAACCCTTGGGGTAATTAACCAGAAGACTAGGAATTTTTTTAATCAAGACTAACCCGAGAAGTCCCACCATTTATGCAGTCCCGAAGATCCACAAAAACCTTATGGATCCACCAATGCGACCGATAGTATCTACCTGCAGAAGTATCCATCAACCTATAGGCCAATATCTGGACCGACATCTTCAACCCATGGTACAATCCCTTACCAGCTACATTCGAGACACCACAGACTTTTTATGTAAGCTACAGGAAATGAAAATAGAACCCAATGAACAATTATGGTTATGCAAAGCAGATGTGAGCTTTTGATACACCTCAATCCCACACTAGTAAGGTATTGAAGCCATGGAACAAGCAATTCTTAAACTGGAAGTGGAAGAACCATTGAAACTGTTCCTGATGGAACTAACTATGTTCACCTTGTACCATAGTTACTTCAAACATGAGGAGGACTGGTTCCTGCAACTAGTGGGTACTAGCATGGGAAATAGTGCAGCTCCCATATACACTAACACCTTCATGGGTGAGTTTGAACACACCAATATTTGGACCAACCCAGTTTGGAAAAATCACCTGAAAATGTATGCACGCTACATCGATGATCTGTTCTTCCTTTGGAAGGACACCAAAGAGAATTTGGAACAAGCCTTAATCCACCTAAATTCAGTCAACCAACGAATCCAGTTTACTTGGACAATAGACCCTCAAACCATCACTTTCTTGGATGTTCTCATTACGTTGAAGGATAATCAAATCACAACTGATATCTTTCGAAAATCTACTGACCGCAATAATCTATTACATTATACAAGCTTTCACCAGACATCTCTAAAAAGGCACTTACCCAAATCACAATTACTCAGAGTAAAACGCATCACATCTGACCCTGACATAGCAAAAATAAGGACTGAAGAAATGGTCGACCGAGTCAGAGAAAGAGGTTACCCGGAGCAAATATTGAACACAGCGAAAAATCAGGTACATGAACTCCAATTAATGGATTGGTTAAAACAACCCAGAGCCAAAACTGATGATGACCGGATGGTCATCGTATCTAAATACTCTAATGTGAGTTTGATGTTCAAAAGCATAATATTAAAACATTGGCCAATGCTACAATTGGAACCAGATTTCCAGGACATGTTCAAATCCAGACCCTTGTTCGCCTACACGAGAGGAAAAAATCTGGCAGAAATTTTAAAACAACCTAAGCAAATGTATTATCATTTTAGACTATCACGGTATGATCTACATTTAGAATTGTGAATTTTGTATGATTATATCTCACATCACTACTGTTCCTTCGTTATACACCCCTGCTACCTATCCCAGTCCTATTTCTATAACCTTGCTCACTCACCCACGTGATCGTAGCACTTCCTGGTTTCACGTACGAAACCCGACAGGGAACTCCCATAGTTGTCCACACTCCCGCGAGCCCAAGACTACGCCGTCTATGCAACCATCCATTGAATACACGAGTAAGTACATGTTGACCTGCAATAGCGCTCGCATATACGACCGCTCGCCACATTTGTTTGCGACAAGCCGTCTTAATTGTTGAATTGGTTTCTTTGAATTTTCACTCTTACCGTTATCTAGACACGTTAAAGCGTATCCTCCACACCCGTTGAATTTGTAACCTCCAAAAGCATGATTTACACCTGCCATTTTCCTTTTAAACACTCAGCGATCATTCCCTTGTTTTATTTCTTTTACACACATTATCTGTTAGAGGTTAACATTTTATAGGGGTCCAAGTTATTCCGTACAACTATTAAATGTGCATATACCTTAAAATGCAGAGGTTCCTTTTTTATTTGTATTTGCTTTTACCAATGCTTTTTTAATGCCGCTGAAAGAAACCATTGGAATATTCTGAGAACACGTTGGTTGCTTTCACGTTTTAACAGTCAGGGGCTCTGCGGGTGCAGCAGGTGCTCCTTTGCATACCAACAGGTATAAAGGGCTGCTCGGTATTGGAAAAGACACTTCGCTTCACCAGAGCTTCTCCGCGAGCGTCTTGGAAAGCGGCTTGATCGCGGCTGATATCCTGAACCCTGCCTCCCTCCCGGAACAGTTCTTGGCTTCCCGCTCCCTTCTCGGCAACTTACCTGACTCCTGAAGACTCCGGACGGCGTTTTCGGCTCCTGCCTTTTCCAGGTGTTTCCTGAAGGCAGTTCCTACTCTCTCAGCACTCCATTTCAGTCTGCCGATTTCCTCTCTGTGACTCAGTGCGTCACCTCCGCCTCGGAACCCAAGTAAGGTTGACTTAACCCCTCAGCTCCTGTGAGAAAAAACACGAACACGATTATTTCAGCACTGTTTACCTTGAAAGAGATTATTTCTTGGTGGGAATTTACATTAGACATTTGGGGCTTTGAAATAACGATCGAAAGACTTGGACATTTTTCTTGTCAGTAAAGACATTATGCTTTAAGAACTTAAAGGAGTGTAATTGTAGCTCGATAATAAGCAATGTTGTGCGTGAACAACAATAAGCATTGTCAAAAGCAAGATAATTCAAGCAGTCAGTTATCTTAAAGGTGCAGTGCATTTTTTCTTGTTGTGTTTCATTTATTTTCCAGATAAGAACCAATGTAGAAAGATAACAACAACAATTCAGGTATGCCGAGTTGACAACAGTTGGAAGTTATTACTAATGTACTAACTCATTAAGGCTTGCATAACAGACTGTTTATTTTGGAACATTGTGTCATGAATGTTCATTTGTTTTAAAGGCTTTTCAAGACAGGAAGAGTTATAATTGTTGTTGAAGTGTAAGCCAGGGCTGATAATATTAAGGTATGTGTTTAATGGATAATTCTTGATTTGGGCACAGAATAAATGACCACCAAGAGTTTTGATCAATATTATATTTCACACCACAGTTTAAGAAGGCCCGGCACACTTTCTGAGAAACAACGCGGGATCAGAAGAGCTCCTGTGTTTCTCTCTTTGTTTCTCATTCCACTTCCCCTTCCCTTTTTTCCCTCGTGGATAACTTCAGGTACTCAAGAGCTTATATCCTTGGTACTTGGTTTTGTTCAAGGGGGAGTTGGGGGTTTGCAGCAACTAAAGGAAACAATCTCAGCAGTGTCGTGGTGAAGCTCAACATTATCGTTCATCTATCTTTTGGGCCAATGTGATTACTTTCGGTTATTTATCAATTTAACGGTTTTTATTACCATGTGTGATAGTTAACATCATACTTAGAACAATATATGTCGTTTTTTTGTTTAGATGCTCCCAGACGTAGGGCGTAGCCCGAAATGCATTGGAGCTGGATACAACCATGTATGAAATGGAATTGAATATATGTTTTCAACAAAAACTTTATTGATCTTTGGATACAATGTGATTATACTTAAGAAGAGAATAAATTCTTCAAAAACTCTCTAAGTTTGTTTCTTGAACAACAGAGGAGGATTTCACCACAAACTTGAGTGCCCTAAGGGATGTCATCGGTTTCTAATTGATCACACTTCGCTTACTTTTCAAATTCACTCGCCCAAGGGTGGAGGGCGACACCTTAGGAGCACCTATTCTAAATTTGAATAACGTTTCATTGAACTACTTTTTAATAAAGGTTGTGCACGGGCCAATCAAATTCTTGACTTTAATAACTCTCGCCAGATCCGCCACATATATGTTGAATAATGTGGGGCTTAACGAGGAGCCCTGGGGTACCCCGCACGGAAGGGTAAAGATGGGCGAATAAAAGGTGCCCAGTTTCACCGCCTGAGTGTGGTTAGCCAGAAATGAAGCAATGAGATCCCTGGCAAGGTGAGTCCCCCCCAGGGATGTGACAGGATGGAGTGATTGACCGTGTCAAAGGCAGCGGACAGATCCAGAAATATAAGGACCGCTGCACCACCCTGGTCCATTATGGTTCTGATCTCGTCCGAGGCCTTTATCAGAGCCGTCTCAGTGCCATGGCCCTTCCTGAAGCCGAACTGGGTATCGTCTAGAAGCTGATGGCAATCGATGAAACCCGAAAGCTGTGTGTTCCTAATAGCTTCAAATATTTTTGCCGGGAATGGAAGGCAGGCGATAGGTCTATAACTGGCAAAGTCAGCGGGGTCCAGGGAAGTTTTTTTTAACAAGGGCTTAATGACCGCCTTTTTCCAGATTTCAGGATATGTACCTGTCTGGAAGATGGCATTGCATAGGTCAGTGAGTGGAGAGGTGATAACCTCAGTTAGAGCATTCAGAATAGAAGGGGGACAGGGATCTAGTGGGGACCCAGATTTAATGGACGTGATTAGCTTGCTAATCTGATCCGTCATGACCATGTGAAAGTTGGAGAAGGTAGGAGTGAGAGGAGAGTGACGGGAGAAAGGGTCAGTGCGGTCCAAGCAGGTAGGGGGAGAAAAAGATGAATAGATATTCATGATCTTGGTGTAGAAGAACGTTGCCACGGCATTACACAGATCTTGGGTAGGTTCGGTTCAATAGGAGGCCCTGTCGGGGGATTGGAGAGGGAATCGACTACTTGGAAAAGTTTTCTGGCCGTGTTCTGGGCGCACTCGATCTGGTCAAGAAAGAAAGCACTTTTGTGCTTAGTTATAGCTTTCTTATATAGCGCTAGCGCATCTTTATAAGTTTGCTTGTCCAAGGACCTATAGTGCTTGCGCCAACGCCTTTCTAAATTCCTGAAATACTGTCTTTGCAGCTGAAGGTCCTCTGAGAACTATTGAGCGGATGGCGTGGCCCGGTTAGAGATAATGGTTTTAGGTGGGGCTACTTGATTAATGGCATCCAGAATCCATTCCTGGTATCTGCTGGACAGTAGCTCGGGCTGCGGTGAAGCCTCATAGGAGGATTTAGTCAGAAGAGGATAGTCCAAGTTCATCAGCACACAGTACAGAAAGCAACGTATGTGTACCACAAATCTCATGATGCATTGCCGGTGTAGGACAAGCATCTCAATGCCGTTATGTTGTAATGTAGGATTTATGGATTTGTAAACATTATCTTATGTTAAGTAAGGAAAGGGACAATAACATACCATGGCCGGTGCCTGTAGGATTGGAGATGTCAATGTCAGACACTCCCCCACACTTTCCGGTTCCAAGGTCCCCTCGATGAGTGTCTCTATGGGAGAGGGAGGGGGATGTTTTAAGGGCCCACCACCTGTTCCATGACCCTCAGACATCCTGCTGGACACTTTCTCTTTTGTGTGAGAATTCGGGTCATACCAGTGTTAGCGAATCTCTGGGACGGTCCTCGGGGTGACCCTTAGGGAGTTCACCTTCTCCAAGTTGCTGGTCCAGACACATTCTTCTGTCAGGAGCTTGCGCTTCGTTTCAGAAAATTTCACCTTTCTCTTCCTGCTCCCTGAATCCTTGTTCCATCTTCTTTGGACATGGTGTTCTCCAGGAATGGTGTAATACACTGGCAGTAGTGATGCAGGAACTCCTTACTTCCAGCACCTTCCTAGGCTTCTGGGTTGTGGCCACAACCTGTATTTGTAAACTTTGTGGTCTGAATTCATCATTCTGCATCCAGAATGTGCCTTTTCCTAGTTTGAGATTTCCTATTAGGAAATCCCAATTAAGCAATTTCCAAAATTGTGATTTCCTATTTCTTAATGTGAATACATAGGAATCGGTATTAGTGGAATTGGCGGTTATATACATACTGTTTTGTGATTTCTATGGATTCGCAATTTGGAAATCACAAAACCAAAATTTTGGACATATGGCCCTAAATGACGGTACGTAGGGAAAATAAGTAATGCTTTAAGAACTTAAAATAAAAATTAGCATTTTCAATGTTGTTTAAACAACTTTCTGTTCTCATGTTCAAGGTACTCTATTCCTAGGAGAGTTTGGTTGGCCCCAATGTGTAGGAACCTAGGAACAAAAAATAGCATGGTAGCACTGCGGATTTTAAGAACTACATCTGCTAATTGGATTATTATTGCCATTGCAAAGTACCTGGGGTGGGCTTGGGTTTTAAGACAGAGAACGATTAGAGGGCAATAACTCAATCTGTTGTTTACAGGATTGTTAGTACACGTCTATTCTCTGTAACAAGTTATGATATACTCAGAGACTGCTAGGCTTTAGTCTATTCTCTGGAAAAAATGATTATTTGGTCAGAGACTGCTAGACTTGTATTCATCTTTCACCTTTTATAACATATTCAATTTTAATGTATCATCGGTTAGAAATGTTATGATATATTGTCTTTTTTAAAAATTGCTTATTTATGATCACTATTTTGGCACTTTTTCATATTTATCCTGCTTATGATAATTCTTTCATGTATTGTGTCTTTCTAAATATTAATTGTGTGCTTAAGTCTAATATGACGTTGTAAATTTAATTGTTTTTTATTATATGTATGTTTGTCTGCTTTTATGAGTAATACTCGAAATAAAGCACTTTGAAACTGAAACTGAAACTGTTGTTTAAACAATGAAATAATTACATATTATCACGAGATTTGTTCACATAGAGACATATTGAATAACCCATTTTTTTTTCCAAAAGTATACTTTATTGTATCCCCAAAAATACACAAGTGGTGATGGGAGGCTTTTTGTAATATGTCTACCCACTCATAAGAACTGCTCTGGTTAGCACTGATATACAATGCCACTATGTGTTGCCCCAGCCACGTGGAAATCAGTCTTGACTGTGCTCCTTTTAAGAACAGTGTAGTCCGATCTGCCAAGCCAGTTCCTCCCTAAAGCGATAGAAAAGCAACCCAGGATTCACCAGTTGTGCACAGCTTGGTTCCACTGACCCAGTAAGCACGGGACCCATGTCCAGGCATGCCACTTACGGTAGTATCTAAAATATACAAAAGGAAATAGCAAGCTGCTTCCATGTCAGGGGAAAATATTGGCAATAGGTGTGGCCCTACTCCTGATGCAAACAGTGCAGGTCGAGCTGCCAAACCATGTTCTCCCTGAAACGGAACATAAACATCCCAGCAGCGGTTTCGACCTTGCTATGGGATTGGTTCCCTAATACTGTTAACATTTATAATACCAACATTAATGACATCATTAGTTTGAGATTTTTACATCCAAAGTGTGTTGCCAACTCTCATGCCATTTTCACAACTAATTTAAATATTGATTGCAAATGTGTAGTCGTATTGGTCTTCATTTGGAGCCTATTCACACAAAAAAATCCAATAGCAATCTGTTACATCTGAAAAGTGCTTTTCTTTTTTTTTTTTTACTACTGTTTGGGCTATGTTAGTGGCCCAATTCTACATATAACCAATCACAATGTTTTGTTCATACATGCAATATGTTATGTTAGAATTAGAAACTGTTATATAGCACAGCGACTCACTCCTGAAGGATATCTTGGTGCTTGCTACTGGACAATTGCTCAGTGGAAATTAAAACAACCATGTATTAGGAGTTATTTTTAAAGGGGGTGGTCGGGACAGGTGCGTTTATGGAGGGGAAGCATGGGCCAGTAAACTTGAACGAGGTAGGGAAAAGATCTACGCCAAATATGACTGAAGATATGCTAATCTTTAGGAATGCCTTGTTGTCAGATCTGAGTTACCTGGAGGGTTGGTAGTGGAAGAGTCTAGAATAAAAATAGGCAAGTAGTGCATGCCCGAGAGGTTTATGAGTCAGAAACAAAAGGAGGTAGTGCATGCCCGAAAGGTTTATGAGTCAGACAACAGAGCTTGAAAATGACACGTTTTCTGATGGGCAACGCATGTAAAGCTCTTAACATATGTGCAGGGGAAGACAGAGATGGGAGGTTGCAGGTCATACTACCGCTTTAGAGAGTGTTCTGGGCCAGTACATTCATGCTTCATTTCCCTAGATTTTGTGAGTGTTTCTTGAAAGTTGGTGGTATTTTTCAAAAAATATGGTCTGTGTGTGGATCATTGGACATAGTTATATCTTTTGGTCTCGAGAGTATGCCGAGAAGCGTGGAATTGAGCATAATTTAGGTTTGCCAAATGTTGAAATACCGTGGGTGACTGAAAGAGGTTTGAGGGGAATTAACATCCTACCTCTCATTTCCTCTTTCTTTTTTTGAATACCACAATTTATTAGGTTATTTTGCAATATGTAGGGGTTGCAGCCCCACATTGGCCACAGCGATGTATTTTTTATTTGGATCAATAACCATATTTTTGATATATAACAACACCAACCAAAAACGTAGGTGTCATAAGTGATAAACTTACAGACAGGTTCTGGTCTCAGAGTTCGTACAAGCAGTGCAATCACCATAGTGTGCCACATTAATATACTACTTGCACATATTTAAAAACTCTCAATGGGGATACACCGATACATAATGAGACAGTTTTCAGGGGTCTGACTCAGGTGGGGGGGGGGGGGGGGGGGGGAGGTCGATACTGTGATAATCCGCCCATCTAGTCCAGATTTTGCTGTGTTTAGCGGGGCATCTTCGGGCCTCGAAAACGGCAATCTCAGCCCCCATACATTTCTCTAGTTCAGCTTTCCATTTGCGAAGGGTCGGGGTGATGTTGTCTTCCACATTTGTGCCAAATCTCTTTTGGCCACTGCGAGTACTAAAAACAAGAGGTGCTGCCTTTCCCTTTCCCCCCCTATATCTTCTGTGGAACGTTACAAGAAAAGGCGAGGATCGAGTGGGAGATCTCAGGACAGCAACTCATGGAGACACGAGTGAATTTGGCGCCAAAACGGCTGCCGAGCAGCTCCAAACCGTGTGCAAGAAGGACCCGTCCTCCCCACCACACCTAATGCACATAGGCGGCTGAATAACTCCCATCCGCCCTAGACGTACTCTAGTGTAATATGCGCGGCGTAGATATTTAAATTGGATAAGCTGGAAGCGCATGGACACCGCCACACCCCTAAGGCTGGTGATGGCTTCGGCCCAATCATCGTCAGAGAGTTCAGGTATATCTGCTTGCCAAGCAAGCCCCGTCTTATCCAGTGTGGTGGGAGAAAGGGTCGTCAGTGTCTGATAGACCTGTTTGATCTTGTGGGGTCCTAGATCCCCAGTAAGCAGTTGCCTTCTAAGGGTTGAAACTCAGGGAGGGATTCTAATGCGTGGATCTGGGGTTGAAGTGCGTGTCGAAGCTGAAGGAACTTATAGAATTGTGTTTTATGTAGATCGAAATCAGTCTAATTGCTGAAAAGATTTCATTGTGGTGCTGCGCATTACATCGCCCAGGGTCGGAATTCCGACACAGTCCCACCGTTTGAGCCCCGTTAATACTGATACGGAGCGGAGATATGTGCCCTGCCATAAGGGGGTCATTTGAGTAAGCGTCCCCTTCCAGCCCATCTGTCGGGTCTTGCTGTATCACCACTCTGCTGGCCGGTGGTAGGTGATCGAGGCGAACCGTGCTGTATAATAAATGAAGAAGCGTGACCTGATCCATAGCTGCATGTTTCCGCAGAATATGCTGGATCCGTGGGGGAGCAGTACCAACATTCATTTATTACCATCACATGGGATGCTACATAATAGGAATAAACATCCGCAGCGGTGATCCCGCCGCAATATGTGGATTGTGTACATGTGCGGAGCACCACTCTGACTGCCCCACCGTTCCACAAGAATTAATTTTGTGTGGCTGCTACTTGTGCAAACCATGTACGCGGAATAGGGTATGGGTAATTCTGGAGACGGTATAAAATACAGGGCAGTGATACCATTTCAAAAATGGCTGAGTGCCCGTACAAGGAGAGAGGACCACACAGTAGTTTCGTTGTGAAGGCTAGCCAATAAAGGAAAGATATTGCGTGCCCAGGAGACTTTCGGGAGAGGGAAATATAAATGCTAAGATATTTGAAGCCCTCCATCACTCTGGAAAGCTGCGATGCCCAGGTGTTGCGTCCCAGATGTCCGCACACTGGAAATAAAATATATTTGGCAGGGTTGGCATGAAGGCCCGAGGTACCCCCAAAAAACCCTGAGTATTTCCAGTATACGAGGACCCAAGTTTCAGGGATTGGTCATTAAAAAGAGGACATTGTCAGCATACAAAGCTATACGGTTCGAACGCGACTGGGACCAGTCGTACACCCGAAGGACCGGATCACTCCGAACCCACGCCGCCAGGGGCTCTATCGCAAGAGCAAATAATAGCGGGGACAGGAGGCAAACCTGTCTGGTGCCCCGCTGGATAAAATATGGCTGTGAATGGTGTCCCACAACTTGGACCGACGCCGTCAGCTCCGTATATAACAATCGCACGTAGGCCAAGAAACGAGGCCCCAAGTTTATTGCCTCAAGGAGCTAGAATAGATTAACCCAACTCAGTGAGTCAAACACCTTATCTATGTCGGCGAGAAGCAAGGCAGCTGCGCTGCCCCAACGTCGGGGCTGTCGCCATGGCATTGTGTACCGGTCTGATATTATGTCAAGTAGCCCTGTGTGGCATAAAGTCCGATTGATCTGGGTGGATCAATTCACTGATGCAGCAGCGCAGGTGATCAGCCAACACCTTCCCCAGCAGTTTTGGTTCAAAATTTATGAGGGAGATGGGGCGATATCAGGAAGGGTCCTCCGGAGGCCGACCAGCCTTATGAAACAGTACCATTTCTGAGGTAGAATGGACTCCACAGCCTCTTGGATTGTTGCCAATAAATGGGGCCCCAACGTGTGCATGTTCCGCCTGAGGAATTCCATTGGGAACCCGTTAGGCCCGGGAGTGCGGCCAGGATGAAAGGGCATTGAGAGCCCCAGTGAGTCCTTCCGTGGTAATGGGAGCGCCCAGTTGTTCCCAGAGATGATCGGGATTTGACGGGGATATCCACCAAGAATTCAGCGATCAGCTCCGGTGAAATTTGTTAATGCCTAGTATAGAGGGCAGTAAAGTGTCTAGCGAATTCCGCTGCGACTCCCTGCAGTGTCGTGTGGAGGGACCCATCGGTACTGCGAATGGTGGGGACAACTGCCGAAGACGCATCCAAACTGCAGATTATATGGAGCATCTTACTGAACGTATCGCCGCATTCATAAATTCGGTGTTGGGAAGCCTCCCATATCTCTTTCGCTTCACCCATGAGGTGCTGCTGAAGATCCTGTTGCGCCTGCAGCAAGTTCTGGCGAATAACTGGACTAGGATCAGTATGGAGTTGTGAAGCCAGTGACGCTTGACGTGTCTCTAGAGCCTCCAACTGCTCTCGCCACGCCCGCTTTTTATTCGTGCAGTAACTGATCTCAACCCAGTGAACCGTCGGCTTTAGGGCTTCCCATAGAGTAGTCTGAGAGAGAGCTGTGGGGCCGTTCTCCTCCAAATATGTATTAACTGTGGTGTGCAGCATATCCTGGTATGCTGGGTCCCGGAGGTGCCATGGTGACATCCGCCACCGAAGGGGGGTGTACGGGAGAGGGTATGGAAATGTAATCGAAGTGGTGAGTGATCAGAAAGCCTCCCGAGCATATGAGTTATATGAGAGAATCTGTGTAAGTGTATCCACGGAGCAAAGAAATAGTCTAGACTCGATTGTGAGCCATGTACTGTGGAGAGATAGGTAAAATTAAGTTCAGAGGGATGATATTCGCGCCATATGACAGCCCACCCAAAGGTATTGACCAGAGTATGCAACTTTGTCTGGCCTTGTAGGGGTGCACTGACTGGGCTGCGCTGACGATCCAGTGGTCCCATGGTGTAATTCCAGTCACCACACAACAATGTCAAATTCTCGTGTACCTCGCCCCATGTTGCGACAAATTAGTCAATAAATGTAGTCCCTAGAGGAGGGGGTGCGTATATACTGCCTATGGTGACCCACTAACCTGACATTGTGCATGTGACGATAAGGTATCGGCCACCCAAATCTGCCTAATGTGTAATGTATTGAAATTGGACCCTGGGATGGATGAGAATAGCCACCCCTCTGGATCCCCGGGTAAAACCAGCGTGATACACATGATAAAAGCCAAATCGAGCTAGACAGGGCGTCTTGGTGCCTAATAGCTGGGTTTCTTTTAATAATAGGATATCAGCCCTATATCTTTTGGCCTGGTGTAAGATAGCACCCTGTTTCACTTTGTTGAGAAGGCTCCTGACGTTCCAAGATACCACAGTTAGATCCCCAACCGAAGTAGCCTCACTTGACACTAACACCCCTTAGGATAAAAATCACATCAAAAGGAGGATGGAGAGCATGACCGGTCTGTGGACAAAAACATTACTACAAACACAACAAAACCAAATTTCCTTAAAATCCCCCCACCCGACACTGCCAAGAAATAGGAGTATCTGTCGCAGTGGGTGACCTAAGAGACCCCAACTGGGGGGCCCGCACATTCACACCAATTAATCCCTAACCACCCCATAAATATACCCAACAAGGCGGGGCACTGAGTCTGTGGCTTTGCAGCCCCACAGCCATGCCCCACGCCCGGCCAGCAGAAACTGAGAATAAAAAGTTACTATATAGCCCAGCCTGTAGTGTAGTTCCTATATTCCCAATAGGCTCTGCGCATTGGACTAATATATCCTATAGATTTGATGTAGGACTTATGTCTACTAGGTCTCTATCGCATATATTTGACTTAATTTTGAGTGTCAGCTAGCTCAGAGGTCACTAGAAACTTTCTAGAATAAACAAGAAGGGATTAGTTTCTGACAACCGCATAAACATGACAACTTTCTTTCCCCAAGAATAAACGTATCTTCAGAGTTGTGGAAACAATAGATAGATATTTCACTCAGTCAATCATGCATGCTTCATTTCATCAGAGGGGCAGAAAAATAGAGAGACGGGCGTTTTCAATAAAAAGGATTTATTAAACAGTCTTCTTTCTCATGCAAGTAAAGTGAACTGCTACAATCGCAAGACAGGCTGTAAAGTATAATGCATACAGCGAGAAGAGTATTATAAAATGATACAGTAAAAGCATTGTATGATTTCTAAATCATAGATAAATCCATACATAAAAATAACACAGGCTAAAAGTACTCAACTGGTGCTTCTAAAATACCCCTACCCCAATGTACCTAACCTAAGTCTACTACGAGGGAAGACGGAAGTGAGGTGTAGCATAGGTTTAGTTTTTCTTTGCCAAGAATCTACCCAAGATTTCTCCTAGGGTCTAATCAGCTCCGTACCTTGGTTTTAGAATGAAGGAGGTCTGGTATCTCTGCCTCGGGACTCGATTCCCCAACACCCCGCGAGGGGAGCTTGGAAACACTGGAGCTGGATTCTCAGCAAGAGAAAGGACAGCTTCTCGATCAGTGCGTCAGCTGGAGGGTCGGCTTCCTTCAGCTCTTGCTGTAGCGAGCTGCGTCGGGCAAGTAGATAGTCGAGCTGATGTGAACCACCATGTGTTTGCTAGGGCAAGTGTAGGCATATTTATGCCTCGAAGGTGCCTAGTTTGACGTAAAGTTGGGCATAATAACGTCATCAAAGAACCTCAAGGGAATAGTAGTTCTTTGATTACTCCATGAGTTCTTGGACAAATCAATATTCAAGCAAGGGGATGTCCCTGACTGCTTAAGCCAATTTTTTCAAGAAATAGTTGTGGTTTTTTGGAACGGGTGGAAGTAGCCATGCCTGTATTTGGACTGCATGGACTATGTCTAAATATGGGTATGATTTCTATGCCTATATTAGGGCAATGTGAATTGTACCTATATAAGGGCATAAATCGGTAAATTTCGCTCGGATCCTAAATCGCCATACAACAAGCCCCCAAGTCAACTTGCAGTTAAGAGGAAAAACACATCTTCCAGATCATCAAGGTGGCCGCTCTGAACTTGCCGATCTTTGCCTGGATCCAGAGCCACGCCTTTTTTTTTATTGCGCCTCAGGCGTTGAATGCGGGAGCTGTGAAAGGAGTCCGAGTCCATTGCAGGTGAAGAAATAGGTCTTAGTTGTGGGTGCTCATCAGTCCATGCAAAGACGGCCCTCAGGGTTATCAAAGAAAAAGGATTTTGGGTTATAGATCACCTGAACCTGGCGCGTGTAATTTGGGAACCACCATGATGGTGTGAGTCGTACTGAAGGCGATCTTTGTGAGTTCTGGCAAACCGTCAGCGTAGTTCAGGATCTTGGCGATGACCGGTCTTGGGGCAGTCCCTGGTGGAGGTTTTTGTGTCAGGGCTTGGTGCGCCCGCTTAACTACAAAGGACGATGATAGGAGATCCCATGGCAAGATATCTGTGACCCATTTGGTGATGAAGGCAGTCATTGATACACCCTTGCATCCCTCCCGCAAGCCCACGAAGCGTAGATTGTTGCGCCGTGCGTGTCCCTGCGCATCCTCCACTCTGGAGGCCAGCTCCTGTGACACCACGGTGAGCTTGTTTTTTTTGGAGGGAGGACACAGTGTCCTCCACTTGGAAGACCCGGGTTTCAGCTTCAGTAATCCGGTCCTCTGCTTTGCGGAGATCTTGACGTAGGAAGGAGACCTTAGACCCTACTGCACCTATCTTGAGAGTGTCCCTTGCATGGTTGATAGCTGCCAGGAGGGCCGCTTTGTTGGGTGCAGCAGCACCTTATCTCCTCCCACGGCCCCCACAGTGGGTGTTATGAATTGATCAATAGGACCGTGCTTGGGGCCTGCACTCCAAGATCCCCCCTTGCCCGTCTCCGAAGGATCGTTAGCAGAGCAGTGTCAAATAACAATATGTCTCGATATAGCTCCCAAGGCACTTGTGCTGGTCAAGTTATGGTGTTGACCCACCCTGTTGAGTGCAGTATAGTCGCACATGCACTCCGATCTGCTCCCCACTGGGCAACGCCACCAGTCGTAGAAACAGGCACCATGTGGACAGCACTGGTCAGGTGGATGCCGGGCTCACTCACTGATAAGGGGAAAGAGGACCAGCACGCCGGTCACTGTGTCTCGATTAGCACCAGACCCACCCGCAGTCCTTCGGGGCCCTACACACAGCTCCCTCTGTGCTTCAATGACATCCAGGCCTGCCGGAACTTAAGGCATGGTCATTGCGTCTGGCGCGGGTCCGGCCAGGCCCAAGATTCCAATGGGCACCGGACTGAACTCCGGAGTACTCACAGAGCGAATCACCGGTTGGCCCAGCCGCGCCTCTGATCATGCAAGCAAATTTCCAGGCAGAGCCCCAGAGCAGTGGGGGAGAAGGGCCGCAGCGCCCCCAATGCAACTCAGGGTCGATTCCTTTTGTGGGGGCTCGATGTAGGTCGGCCATCACCCTCGGCAACTCCCCGACATGCAGGCGCACGCCGCCACAAAGTCCGGCCACTGGGGAAGGGCCCAGCCCGCGTCTCTCCCTCCGGGACGCCTTCGGTCAAACTTTGGCTCGGGCGCGCAGATAGTCCTCCACAGGGGGGGCCACAACACGGGCCTGATAACAGAACAGGACAGCCAGTGGGGCCCGCAGATCACCACAGCCACACTCATATCAGGTCACCTTCCCCACTGCAGTTACAATTCGGCAATCCAGGGCCGTCTCGTATGCACTCAGGGGCACCAGTGTTCACATCCCTAACCTCATAGCAGGGCGATGATGCCAAATGGTCAGAATAGGATGGGAGGGAGGACCAGGAGCCCACAAGTTCCCCAGACAGGTCTCTGGCCTCCAGGACCTGGGTGCTATCAATGGATCTGCGCCACCGTGTATGCAGCCCTACACGGGAAGATGGCAGCCTCGGAAAGAAGGGGGAGGGGCGGCGGCACTACCTTGCCAGATCGAGCCCTCAGGTGTTGATCCTCACGGGGGGCAGTAGGGGCACAGCAATAGACCTCAGCGCTACTTCTTCCAGCCTCGGCGGGGGCAACCGCCCGGCAGTTATGTCATGCAGGCTCCGGTCGGGCCGCAGCGGCGAGATACGACCCCAGTTCACCAGGCGGGGATGTGCGGGATCTGCAGCTACGGCGCAGCCACAGCCATATCAGGAAAGTTTTGCACCACCAGGATGTAGGGGTAGCCGTTGCGCCAAAGTGAGACGTCTCTGGGTAGGATTAAGGTAGGATTTTAGGCGGATTACGGCGTGGATGGACAGAGCTCGCTCAGGCTAAATCCACCATGTTGGCTTGCCAAGCCACGCCCCCTCTCATTTCCTCTTTTAGTGATTGTGAGCTTTCCCATTTTATATGTATTCCTTGTGGAGGCCACAATATTGGTCACCTCACTGGTGTTCGAATTCAAATAGATATGTAAGGGACATTTACATCTTTGAGGACTATTAACTCACAACCATTTTGTGTATTCAAATATTTGTCAAAGAATAAAATTGAAGTACTTATTAGCAAATGCCGGAAAGTATGAGAAAAAACGCAGACATAAAAACAAAATGGTGGCTGGCTTCCTAAGAGATCACACCATATCTTCGATATATCACCTAAACATTATCTTTTCAAAAGCTGACCTATATCATGCTGATGGTGTACATTTTACCTTCGAGGACAGTAATGTCTTCATTAATAATATCCATGAATTCTTGCTCAGACATATGTTAGGTACACACTTCAAATCAAAGGATCTTTAAAGAGCCAACCTAAGAGAGGAACATAGCTCAATATAAAAATCTATTGTTTCTTTCCTAAGACACTTTTAAGCCACTCAAACTGCTATATAAATTAGGCTCCAGGTTTTAAGGTATTTATTTTTATGACATTTCAATCTGTATGTATCCAAATTGATTGTTTTGTGATTTTATCTGTATTTATTCACGTTTCTTTTATTTGCGGGGAAAAGAAGATGCTGCAGGTGGTATTTTTCCACATTAATTTAAACAGAATGCATACTTGCACTTGATTGTTAGAAAGTTAAATAGACTTATGTGGCATAAAATGAAGAAACACCATACTAATCTGAAAACTTTGAAATAGCTGTATATGCATTTCAAGAGACTTTACCGGCATTGAGGCCTTCTGATTTATTAATGAAATGAAAGCAACTGAAAACCTGCATTTCCATGTCATGGTAGTAGTGTCATGAGATTCAATCAAAAGTATACAATGTTGGCCATTCCTGCTTCTGAGAAAGCCAGTATGTCATATCACTGGTCTTTCTTTGTGGAATATTGCACATTGTGCATTTGTTGAACTCTTATCAATGGCTTGATGTTACACTCGACTACCTCCTCCAGATTTGCGGAAATATAAATCCTAAATATATTGCACTGCTAACCACCCTAGTATCCTGACTGATTGCAAACCTATTCAAGATTATTTGAGTCTTTGTTTTGTTTAGACTGTAACCTGAGACCAGACCAAATTCCTGTGCCTCTGCTTCTATACCTATCATAGCCATATCTGGGTTGGGAGTCAGTATAGCAACATCATCCGCATAAGCGAGGGTTTTCACGGTACTGTCATTTATTGACATAGACTGAATCTCAGGGTTTCCCTCTAGTTTGCGAAGTAGTGGCTCTATGTATAAGGCAAAAAGCAATGGAGAAGACGGGCAACCCTGTCTGGTCCCTCTTTGTATATGTACTAGATCTGAGTGCCCTCCATTTACTCTTATTTTTGCGACCGGGTTTCTATATAGAGCTTGTATAGCCTGTATGTATCCTGGCCCAATACCACACCACTTCATGACCTCCCATAGATAGTCCCAGGCGACCCTATCAAATGCCTTCTCGGCGTCTAAGAAGAGAGCCGAAATAGGATCGCCTGCAACCTCTGCCGCATCAAACATAGTGATGACTGTCCTAATATGCTGTGTAGTACCCCTCCCGGGTATGAAACCATGCTGTGATGGGCTCACCAGATGTTCTATACAGCCTGCAAGTCTTTTTGCCAACATCTTCGAGTATACCTTAACATCTGAATTCATCAGAGTAATTGGCCTGTAGGATCCAGGGAGAGTTAAAGGCTTCCCTTTTTTAGCGATAACAATTATATCTGCCCCTCCCCATGAATCCGGTGCCTGCCCCCCTTGTTGTACATACAACATAACCTCAAACATATAGATCAATAAACACTCCCTAAATACCTTATAAAACTCAATCGGGATTTGATCAGGTCCAGATGCCTTTCCTGACGGTAAACTACTCAATGCATCGGTAAATTCCTCTAGGCTTAGAGTAGATTCTAACATTTCTCTTTCTTCTCCTGAAAGAAGTGATGGGACTACATCTTTAAGGTAATTGTTAATTTCCACTACTCCCCCTGTGCCTTCCCGTGTATAGAGTTTTTCATAAAATATTCTAAAAACATCCCTTATCTTATCCGGTTCTGTAACAATGATATCCAGTGGATCCAATATTTCCTTTATCTCTGCAGCTGCCCTCTGTTGTCTAACCTTGACTGCTAGTATATGCCCTACTTTTTCACTGCACTCGTATGCTTCCTCTTTTTTAGCCGTGTATTTTTCAGCCAGCTTTCTGGACAAACTTTCTACAGCTTCTGCTTTCAATACAACCAGGTTTAACAATACATGCTCCAGGCTAGCTTTAGATTCTACGGCAGCCGCTAACTTCCCTTCCTCTATATACAACTTCTGCCGGATAGCCTCATTCTTCAATCTCTCCTTCTTCTGTCTTGTCACTACATAACACAATGTTTCTCCTCTCACACCTGCTTTGAAGCAATCCCAAGTCTGTCCTATAGAGGCGGTACCATGATTGATCTCCCAAAAAACCCTAATCCATCCCTCCATATGCTTCCTATATTCAGCATCCTGAAGGAGACTCCTCTCAAAAGTCCATGTTGATCTTTTTGGCGTCACTTGCGGAACCTTGATTGTTAATATAAGTGGGCTATGATCGGAGATAATCCTTGGTTGTTTTTCAATCAGTGTCTCCATAACCAAAGATTTTGAGACTAAGAAATAGTCTAATCTTACCAAGACCTGATGGGGTGCTGAATAAAAGGTGCTACTATCTGACATTGGATGTTGCATCAGCCATGGATCCACCAGAAGATTATTATAAACCATATTAGTAATGGCCCTATTTACCTTCTTCTTTCTACCGCTATATATCCCTCCTGTACTCATAAATGAGCTTGTAGGGTCGTGTAAGTTGAAATCACTACAACAAATGACAGGTTCGGGCCATTGTGCTAGTTCTGTATCTATAAATTGCCATATCTCAGGATCATCCTCCGTGGAGCCATATACGGTCACCAATGTTAGCCTGAGACTTTTGAAACATAATTCTGCTATGACCCATCTCCCACATTGGTCCTCTTTCTTTCTTTTGACTATCACCTCCCTTCTTTTCCCAAGAATTGCAACTCCTCTTGTCCTAGACCCTTGCCTGCTAGCTGCAAGAACATCAAAGCCCAATTGATTCATCAAATATATCTGTTTTTCCTCAATATGCGTTTCTTGTAAGCATATCAGGTCTACTTGTAAAGTTCTAATATAGGCTGCTACATTTGCCCTGTTCCTTGGATCATTTAATCCACAAACATTTATAGAGACTACCTTACATGACATTGCACTTTGTAGAAAAAAAACCTTCTTCGTATCCCAGCTATTTCTTTGGTCGACTTTCCCTCCATTCCCATCATTCTCCTCCCTTCTCTTCTTGGAAAAAATACATACAACAAACTATGAATGCAATCAATGTGTGCTAAAGAACATAACCAAACTATACACCTCGGTTGGTTTTTTAACCCCCATCCCCTCCCCACCCCCTCCCTTCCTCTTCCCTCCCTACCCCCCTCCCTACAGGCAAATAGGTCAGCAATGACCTATGTGTGGCCGCTTCCTGGGTGTGTTAGTCGCACCCCTCTCCCATCTTTTTCCATGTCTCTCCTATATTGTTATGTAAGCATTTTCAGACAGGACCCTGCTTTTCTTCTCCTTTCCCAACTCCTGGATAAACTCATGAGCCTTCATTTCCGACATAAACATCCTGACTCTGCCCCTTGTGATCACTTTCAATCTAGCTGGGAACAGCAAATATGCCTCAGACCCCAAGGCCTGAAACTGTGGAATCATTTTCCTAAGCCTCCACCTCCTCTCAACCGTCACATGACAAAAATCCGGTCTTGTGAAGAAGGTGACACCCTCTACAGTTCTTTTACTATCCGGTCTGGCTTTCTGAATAATTTCTTCACGGAGCAAAAAGTTCCCAACATAAACTAATATTGCTCTGGGGAGTGATGCTTTAGAGCCGCCTTCGGCTCCATATGTTTTACGCTGGACAAAGGGGAACCTGTGCGCCCTCTGGATCTCTGCCTCCCACTGCCACTGGGATTCAGGAAACGCACCCTTTAATAGTTTGACCACAAAACCCCTAGGGTCCTGCCCTTCAAGCCCTTTTGCCACCCCCAAAATGCGAATGTTATTGCGTCTTTGACGATTTTCAAAATCCTCCATTTTCCAAAGAAAATCATCTGCCTTCTTTTCCTGCTGTGTTTTAAAATCACTGAAGCTCCGGAAGTCATCCTCTATCTTGCCTGTTCTTTCCTCTACTTCAGCTACTCTCCCCGCCAGTCCTTCATACAGTTTGTTTGTTTTCCGAAGCGTATTTTGAATCTTCTTAAAGTCTTGTCTTGTTTTACGACTTGTAGATCTTGCTTCAGTCTGTATTTCTTTCAGCATATCAAAGACCATTCCTAGTGCCTCATCTCGCCTTGGGCCTGTTTCTTGCTCTTCCTGATATGTCTGTGAGGTTGCCGAATAGTCCCAATCCAGTTTCCTCTCCGCACCTCTTGTGGGCGTTCTTTCATGCCTACAATGTCTCAGCTGTCTCTTTTTTTGAGTAGACTCTTTGCCTATGTCTGTTCCTGAGGAAGTAGAGGCAGACCATGAATCCTCTTCCTCCTCAACTTCATCATCGTCTTCATCCTCCTCCTTTTCTCCCTCATCTTCTGTAATCTCCCCTTCTTGTTGCCCAGAGTCAGAGTCTTCATTAACTGAGTAAAAATGATCCCCCTCCAACGAGCATACATCTTCCTTTTCCCTGGGGTAAACAACATCTACTTTCTCAGCCACAAGGTTAACAGAGCTCCCCCATGAGGAATTAGGGGCTTTAGCCCGTATTTCTGCCTCCACCTGCATGATTGCACGTAACATGTCTGCATTTTCATTTTCTTTTCCGTTTTCTTTTTCATGCCCCCTTGACTCCCCCTTACCGTTTTCTGTTCCTCCATCCACAATATTTCCATCTGCAAACACCATCTTTTGCAGTGTCTCCTTCTCTCGTTTCTTACCGTCACTTTGTACAACCCTCTGTCCCGCATTCTCCACTGTTTTCTCCTCCATGCCACTTTCAGCGTTCTGCTCGAGAATGAGGTTTGCCGCGAGGGGTTGCCTAGCAACTGTCGTCACAGCGTCTACCACGCTTCCAGCTCCGGTCTTCGCAGCTATCGCTGCGTCCTCGAGGACGTTCTGATGGCTGACAGGCTCCGCTTCTGCATTGTCCCCTGCTGTGATCGCCAGGCCCGCTGTCTCTAAGCTGGCTGGTCGAGTAAAAGATTCCGGTAAGGTGGGCTGTCTGAGGGGGATTCCTTTATTCTTTCCACTCGCAGGTTTTTCCGCAGTATTAGCGCGTCCTTTCGCCGTAGCGCTCTCCTCACCGCCCAGCGGTTTCCCTTTATGATCCGGCTTCTTTTTTATAGGAGGGACCACCACTTTCCTTATGGCGCCTGGGTTCTTCGCTGCCATCTGTGTCCTCAGTGCTGCGGGCGTCTCAGGTTCCATGGGGGCTGATTTACTGCTCTCGCTCCCCTCTTTGGCTTTCAATTTATCAGCTTTCGCAGATCTTGGGGGCATTGTTGATCTCCGCATGCAGCTCACCTCTTGGATTCTAAGTAGTGAAAGGCTTTTTACTTGCCACAGCAGTCTGTTTGTAAGCCTTCTCAGACTCTTAGAAAATCTGCTGAAATCAGCCACTACCTTGTTAGCGAGCAAATTAATAGCTGGCTGTACGAAGCTGTAAACTATGCATTTCCCGGTACCGAGTCCAATTATCGTGCGGTCAATGTCAGTAGCCATCCGCAGGGTCTGACACCATCATTATTATAAGTCCAGCTCTGTCATGATGTAGCCGACAGATAGGAGAGAGGTTCGGTGCGACTTCTCACAGCACCCCACCCGCGGCCATCTTGCCTCTCCAACCGTCTGTCGTAGTGTCATGAGATTCAATCAAAAGTATACAATGTTGGCCATTCCTGCTTCTGAGAAAGCCAGTATGTCATATCACTGGTCTTTCTTTGTGGAATATTGCACATTGTGCATTTGTTGAACTCTTCTTCAACACCATTCATGATGTCAGTTTTTTAGCCTGCGGAAAAGCTACACATTCCGTAGGGCATACCCAACGGCACTGAATAGAATTGCTCCAGATAACTTTATATAAATGTATACCCTACTAGGCATTCCCTACCAAAGTAAATTTGACTCCTCACTTTGAAATAATCCTTTTATTTATGTTCTTTGTAAAAACACCAAAGCAAAGAACAACTTTCAATGAAGTTTGAAGCAACTGTGTCATTCCAGAACATTGAAAATAACAGGGGTTTCTATTACGTACCTCAATGGCACTTGTTGCATCTACCTACAGACTAGTCAATTTGTTGCGGAACCTAGAACTAATTGCCATAAAATTTCTATGAGCAGATTGTTATTGAAATCTTTCCGTAGAAAACGATGGTGAAAAGTCTACCACTCTATCATGACGCGTTAATCCAATATGGCGGATTTTGAAAAATGGCTGCCCATTATTTGAGATATATGGTATAACTGTTAATATGCCCATGTGTGGTATCATTTATATGTTTTTAGGGACAGGAAAATAAAAAATAGCATAAAAAATTGTTTCTGATGACCATAATATCAAATAATCGCGGAATATGTCAGATAGACAACGTTGGCATAATTTTTTCATTGACTTACATGACAAAGTGTGAAGGAACGTAAATATTACAATTAACTTTTGAAATAAAAAGTTTGCTATTGTTTGTGTTTTGTTTTGTAACTTTGTTGCTTTTTTGTTAATCAAAAATGTTTCATTTATGTGTTAAAGGTTCCTGCGAGTTGCTGTGAGATACAGTGAAAATGGACGCAGAAAAGTGTTTCATTTGTGATGTGGTGTTTCAAGAAGATGGCAATGTATCTGTACTCTCTGAAAGAGGAGTGACTGGAATTCAAAAAACATGCAAGGAGAGAAAAATATTTCAGTATCACGTTTGTGTTGGGCAGAAAGTTCACAAGAAATGTAGAGCGCGTTTTGTTAACGTGAAAACTTCGTTCCAGGAGAAAGAATCAGATCCCACAACTTCTCGTGTTCTACAGTCGTGTGAAACCCCGTTTGATTTTAGAAAAAAAATGTTTTTTCTGTGGTACTGATTTAAGTTTATATTTCAGGGAGGAGAAAAAAATGCGTGGTTTAATGCACGAACAGTTGAATTCAAATAATCAGTTTTACAAAAATGCAACAAACGCAATGATGAATGGGCAGACAAAGTTAAGAGACATATCCAAAATGTCTCTGATTTACATGCTGTAGATGCATGCTACCACAAACAGTGTTACATCAATTTTTATACTGGAAAATGTATTCCCGGGCAGTTCACTGATAACCCTCCAATATCTTCAGGTCGACCAGAGGACTCAGTTCGCCAGGAAACTTTTCTTAAAGTAGTTAAATACATGGAGAAAAATGATGAACAAACTACTGTTAAAGAACTTGTTAATAAAAAGCGAGAATTACTGCCAGAAGATAGCAAACCATACAGTTCAAAGTATATGAAATAAAAAGTCAAAGACCATTTTGAAGATGAAATCTTCATAGGAACAGTTACAGGGACTGCTGATGTTGTTACTTTTAAAAGTACAGCTGCTCATGTATTGCAAGAGTACCACAGTCATAGCCATGAAAATATGCAGTTTGTCATTGATGGTGGGTGGTTAACACATCGCCTACCTGGGAATCCGAATCAGATATTCCATGAGCTGCTTTGTGCCTATGAGAGATATGTGCTAACAAAGTATGGCCAGGCAATAATAGTATTCGACGGATATGGAGATACGTTTTCTACAAAATCAGAAGCCCATCTAAAAAGAAACAGGTATTGTAGGACCTAAAGTAAATTTCATAACTTCTACCTCCATCGCCATCTAGAAACAATTATTTCTGAGTAATAATGAAAATAAACAAGCCTTCATTGCTCAATTATCGCAAAATTTACAAGAAGCTGGGTGTAAAACTGCAAGCTCATAGTGATGCAGACTTCATAGTTATTTTGGAGGCTATTGAGTTGGCCAAAACTCATCCTACAGCCATTGTTGGTGAGGACACTGATCTCCTCATACTACTCCAGCATTTTCAAGCAAACCAATTTGAGATTTTCCTTTGCCCAAAACCTAAAAATTTCCAAAAACATAACTGTGTATGATATTATGAAATTAGCAAAAGCTTTAGGTAATGGCATCTGCTCTCACATCTTATCAAGCCGCATTAGGATGTGATACCACCTCCAAACCATTTGGATTAGGAAAATGTGACTCCATAAAGTTGCTAAGAAAATCAGGCAGCTTCAAAGAAAGTGCTGCTGTATTCCAAACTTAACAAAAATCAACAGAAGAAATTGAAAATGCTGGTCTTAATGTTAATATATCATTGTATGGAGGAATAAAAGGAGACAGCCCACTACATGATATGAGACTTCGAACTTTCACTTCAAAGGCAACAAAATCCACAATACATGTAAAACCGGAAGTCTTGCCGCCTACAGAGGATGCCTGCAAACTTCATTCGCTCAGAGTATATCATCAGGTGCAGCAGAGGATGGGTATTCATATGAATCCATTACAGTGGGGATTTGAAGTGAAAGATTGAAGATTGGCTCCCAATAAAATGAGTCAAGCACCAGCACCAGATCATCTATTAAAATTTGTGAAATGTCGCTGTTTTAAGAGTCAATGTGCGACTCTGCAATGTATAGGCAAAAGACAGGAAATAGTGTGCACAGATGCGTGCACGGATTGTCGAGGAATAAGCTGTTGCAATTCCATGGAAGTGGCCATGGACGATGATTGAAATCATACTATTCTTATACTAAGGAGTGCTGTTTGAATTTATCTCTTTAACAATTTTTATTTGTCAGTGTCATATTGAGAAGTGCTATATTATCTACTTGAAATTTGGTTATCCTTTTCAAATGTTAAAAAAATGTAAATAAAAATAATGTCAAAACTATGTTTGGCATATTAACATATAATTATCATTGTATTAATACCAATTTGATGTTATAGTCATCAGAAACAATTTTTGATGTTATTTTTTACTTTCCCGTCCCTAAAAACGTATAATATGATACCACACATGGGCATACTGAAGTACCGAAAATTATTCACCGCCTCCCAATTATAGTTATATCCACAACCAATCCCATTCCCATTACCAATAATCAGTCAGTTGGCAGTGTAGAAGGTCCAGGCATTTATAATAACAAACAAACTCTGCCAGAGGAGCTCCTTGCGACCTAACCCCACGAGGTCCGCCAAGAAAACTGCTGGCACACTGTCAGAACATCACATATATACAGTTGCATTCTCAAAACCGTTGCCCAAGATGGAAAAATACAAGTTGGTACAGGTTGGTGCAAAAGGAAAGGCCATATATGGCAGACAAAGCGCTCTTGGTTTAGCTCAATTGAGTGTAAAATGTAAAAAGCGGTGCAGGTTAGAAATCTAAAATACTGCAATACGAATTTGTGCTAATGTTTGCGCGCGTGTGCAAAATCATTTAGATACATCATGCTAACCTTAAGATATCGATTATAAGTGTTGCATAACCGAAAATAGATTCCGGTTCCTCAAACCCTCCTTTTAGCGTGGTGTAGCTAAATACGAAGGCAGGCGTTAATCTCTAAAAACCTCCTCATTAATGGCCATCAATTCATGAATCTCCTTTTGCAGCATCTGAAGTTTGGCGGGGACTGGGGCAGGCACGCACAGTGTTGTAACTCTGGAAGCATAATAGGAGCAGCAGGCCGGGCCACATTGTATCAGGATGCAGCAGGTAAAAATAACACTGGCTGCTCCACCCAAAATCAATAGCAACTTCCATCCCCAGGTGGACAGGAGCCCCCAGAACCAACCAGACAGTGACCAGGACCCATTGTCAGTATGCATTTCAGATGCAATGAGATGTAGCTTTTGAATGGCTAGATGAACGGAGGGGGCGGAGTCTGGAATATACATGCAGCAAGAGCTGCCAATCACTCGGCATGCTCCGCCCCGATCAGCCAAGTTAACGTCCACAACCATACGGTTTTGGAGCGCAACAAGCCTGGTGGCCTGAAGCTCAACAGTTAGGTTGGCCAGGATGTCAGTAGTTATGTTAATGACATTTTCCACGATCCTGGACAATCTTCTTATTTCTCGGCTATTAAATATGGGTCCCCAGAATGGGACTAAGCCTTTGCTAAAATCCGTGAATTGTTGCAAAGAGGTGTCGGTCTGATCAACTTCTGACGTGACGAGCTGCCTACGTTGCCTATTGGGTACCGCATTGGGTGCTGCGCTTACAGGGTGTAGCTTGTGTGTCCTGTGATAGTCAGATGGTGCTATGTATACAGGCGGGTATAGAAAGGACAAATAACAGTGCCCAGCCCAATCACGTGGTAACCAGGTATATGCATTTTCTCCACATACAAAATACACATTGGGTGGCGTTAATAATGGGAGGCTGCTGAGTTTCTTCATACGATGGGTATAATTGCAGATACTGTCACCAACCTGTACATGGCCTATCCCTTGTACACAGAAATTGGAAGAAGCATTCAAAATAGAAATGGGTACAATATGGTCACTTGTAACATTTCATTCAACAAAAAGCTGGAAATATTGAGAAGCATTAAAATGGCTAAAATCATAAAGTTCCTCCTGCAACCAGGTATCGTTCCTAGCCACCATGTACCTGTTCATGCATGCCTGAGGGTCTATCGACCCCCGTCCCCCATTTCCCTTTTGGTCAAAACCCTGATGCTCCTCGACATATGCTAAAATCATGTTATATTCGTTTACATCATAATGTCTGCGATTCTCTATCCAGTGATGGTACATGGCGGAAAACAGTTTGAACCAGGCTTCACAGCTCCCTAGATAGGACAGGGGTAGTGAGAGAAACAGATCATGATTGTGCACCACAGATGACAGAAGCCCACAAACCCAGCAATCAGTAGTGTTGGTAACACTGTGTGTCTGATGAAGCATTTTAACAAATACATTTTTTGCATAAGTCTGGCGATGTCGTTCTTTGTGGGGTGCTAAAGTGAACAGCAAATGCTCAGATGGTGCAGCAGTAGACGGTAAAAAAATTCTGCAAAGGGTATTTATGCTCCAGGTATACAAATAAGCCCATAAAAACAGCAATTATGACAGTTATAACCACTACAAAGGCTACTTTGACCCTTGTGGTCCATGTTGAGAACATTGGCTCATAGAATGGTACGTGTCGTGGCGCAATTGGAAATTCTTCTTCTAAGACAATACGGCCAAAAGGGTACATTCCTAGCTAAAAGTCCAAAAATAAGCTCGGGCCTAGCAGTCCGTCCTGCCAGAGGTTTCTTCTCCCTGTGTCCGTCAGAGTCTCACAGGTAGACTCCTATCGTTCATCTCAAGCAAACAAAAGAGTGGTGGTCAAACTTTATTCTGTTGTGCAACATGGCCGTTTACAATAGCTGGTCTTCTTTCTGAACAGAGGACAGTGGTCAAAGTTCCAGATCTCAACGTGTTCAGTCCAGTGTCTCGCTCAGCACCTCAGACCAACAAACTAGCAAACCCTATCTATTCAATCGAGTCTTTCCTTATCTCCTAGTGGTGGGGTCTGAGGCACTGTTGTTTGTTTTCCTTGGCCGCAGGTTATACCGCACATGACCCGGAACTTCCTGATCAGAAAATAGTACTGCAGGTACTTTTCGAGCATGAGAACTTTCGCTTGCCGGGGTACTCAAAACAGGATTCAAAGCAATTGCAGATTCAGCAGAGACCAATTAACCTGATCTCGTCACTCCCTCCTCTTGCCTTTGTTCAATCTCACAGGCGTCGGAGAAGGGTATGAATGCAGCAGCTCTCTCAGTTTCCTGTGTCAGAATTCCCCCTGGGCGTTGCTGATCATATGGAAGTGGAAGCGGCAGCTTCTTCAGATGGGAGACGTGGATCCAATGTTTTCTCCCATCCACTTTAACGGCCGTCCGGGTGGCAAGCAGAATCTGCCGTGGCTCAGACCACCTTGGAGCCAAGCTGGTGTCTCGTTCAAACTTCTTGACTAGAACCCACTGGCCGGGTTGTAGTCGATATCCGGGGCCCTCTGGCATAGGCTGCAGTACAGAGGCTACCTGCTGATGAATAGAACGGAGATCTTTAGTCAAAGCATATAGGTAATCAATCAACATAGGATATTCAATGTCAGAAAAGGATCGTGGCCTGGGTACCCCCCATACGTTAGCGGGCCTACCGAAGATAATTTCATACGGAGAAAGGCCAGAGCGAGAGTGTGGGGTAACTCGTAGTGACATAAGGGCTAAAGGCAAGGTGTCAGGCCATTTTAACCCTGTGCTTTCCAGAATCTTGGCCATTTTAAGTTTAAGTATACCATTATATTTCTCCACGAGCCCTGCTGATTGTGGATGTCGGGCAGCATGGAATTTTTGTTTAATCTGTAGACCCTCACAGATATGCTTGACAAGGGCCCCATGGAAGTGCCCCCCATTGTCCGACCAGATCAAGCGGGGCAAACCAAAGCGTGGTAGAAACTCCTTGAGAAGGGCTTTTGCTGTGGCCATAGCAGTATTCTCCTTAGTAGGGTAGGCCTCAACCCATTTGCTAAAAGCACAAACCACCACCAGGACGTACTTCAAGTTATTAACACGCTCCATGTGAATGTAATCCATCTGGAGTACTTCGAAAGGCAGCATTGGAGGTGCAAAATTTCCACTCAGGACACTTTCTCCCTTCCCAGGATTATGTTGCAAACAGACCATGCAGTATTGGACCAACCAGACAGCCGTCCTTTGGATATTAGGGTTGTTCCAAACTGGGTCCAGGAGCCCGCAGATACCTTTTGCTCCTATGTGTGCAGGGCCGTGTGCCATAGTCACAACGGCCTGTACTAGTGCATTGGGCAGTAACCACCTTTTTTTCTGTCAGATCAACCCAACAATTGTTTTCATCCAGTCTTCCTACCTCCTTTTCCCATTTCTCTAATTCTGCGGGGGTAGCTTCCTTCTGTAATTCTCTCACACTTTCCATAGTATTATCAAACAACTCAGATTCCTCCACCCATCTCATGGAGGAGGTCAGAAACATAGCTGACATGGGGGATTGAGCTGTCTGTTTGGCCACCTGGTCTGCAAAAGCATTTCCCTCCCCCACCTCGTCCACTATTGCTTTGTGCGCACTGCATTTGATGATAGCTAATTTCTTGGGCAGGGTGAGGGCATTTAGCAGTCGCAAAACCGGGGGACCGTTCTGTATTTTCTGACCATGGGAAGTAAGGAAACCCCGCTCCCTCCACAGCCGCCCAAAGCTATGGGCTACGCCGAAGGCATATTGGCTGTCTGTGTAGATGTTGACTTCGAGTCCCTCACTCAATTCGCAGGCTCGTAGTAAGGCCATAAGTTCAGCAGCCTGGGCTGATCTGTGAGGTACTCCGAATGTTTCGACTACTGTCTTCAAGGTCGTAATTGCATATGCAGCTGTTGTTGTTCCATCTGCTAGTTTAAAACAGGACCCATCTACATATAACTCCCCTTGAGGGTCAGATAGAGGAGTGTCAGTAAGGTCATTTCTGCCCTTAGTTTCTTCTTCAGTGCGATAAATGCAATCATGTGTGTCATTGGTAAGTTCACTCGGAGGGAGTGGTAACAGTGTAGCCGGGTTTAGTGTTGCACATTGAGTGATCGTGATGTGTGGTGCAAACAATGTCAATTCATATCCAGTGAGGCGTGCACTTGTAAGATGCTGTGTTCTTGTTTTATTTAGCAATGTGTCCACAGCATGCGGCACCATCACTGTCAGATTGGAATTTAGAACGAGTCCTTCCGACTGCCGGATTGCCACCGCAACAGCTGCAGTGGCCCTCAGACAGCTAGGAAGTGCTCTGGCGACATTATCCAGTGTGGCTGACAGATAAGCGCAAGGTCTTTGCTTACCACCAAAGTCCTGCGTTAACACTGAAAGTGAGCAACCGTCGACCTTGTGCACGTATAGTACAAAAGGTTTACGGTAGTCAGGAGTGCCCAAGACAGGAGCAGAACATAAAGCAGTTTTTAAAGAGTCAAAAGAGTGCTGACATTCATCCGTCCAGGGGAGGGGTTCATGCACTTCCTTAGTAGTCAGATGCAACAGAGGTTTAGCAAGAAGAGAAAAATTAGGTATCCATTGGCGACAGTAAGAGGTGATGCCAAGAAAAGCACGAACTTCGCGCTGCGTGCAAGGAACAGACATTTTAGAAATAGTAGTAATACGTTCAGGTGTTAGTCGTCTACCCTCCTTCGACAGTAGATGACCAAGGTAGGTTACCTCCTGTCGACAGTATTGGAATTTAGACAAGGATACCTTGTTACCTTTATCAGCCAAATGGTGCAACAATTTAACAGTGGCCGCTTTGCAGCCATCTTCTGTGTCCGAAGCAATGAGCAAGTCATCCACATATTGCAACAGGACGTTGCTTTCCGGCAAGTCTAGATCATCCAGTAAAGCCTTAAGGGCTTGGCTATATATGCTCGTACTTTCAGTATAGCCTTGAGGTGCGCGACAGAAGCGGAAGATTCGTCCAGATAACTAGAATCCGAAAATCTGTCTGCTATCAGGATGGATAGGGATGCTGAAGAAGGCATTTTTCAGGTCTATGAACGAAAAGTACTGGGCAGTCAGCGGAATCATCGTGAGGATCGTGGTGATGTCCGTCACCACAGGATACTGTGGTACCACAATCTTGTTAACAGCTCTAAGGTCAATCACAAAACGGTAAGCAGCACCATGCCCCTGTTCACCGGAATCAGAATTCCTTTTCAAAATCGGGAGAATTGGGCTATTGCAAATATTAGCAGCCGTTTCTTCCACCACCCCTTTGTCGATCAGATCTTGAATAATGGACAGCAAGGCCCGTTCACCCGCTGGTGCTATTTTGTACTGCGGGATGCGTGGCATTTTCGCGCCTTGTTTCAGTGTAATGTGAACCGGGGAGATATCCAACTTGCCCACGTCCGCATCCCCTGTTGCCCATAGCGTTGCGGGAATGCCATCAAACTCTGGGGGAAGAGGTTCATTTTTAGCAAAACATTGTTTCATGTGGTCAGCGTAGGGTTGTATTGTTAAATAAACCCCGTCAGCAGAGCAATGTATTGTCGCGTTTAATTTCTTAAACATATCCAAACCCAGCAAGTTCTCCCCACAATGTGAGGTTGGCAAAAGAGGAGTGTCAATAGTGGCGGGACCGATCGTGAAGGGGAGAGGTTTGGAGATGGGACTGACAACTGGGACTCCCGAGAACCCCACTGAGACATTATTTTGCCCGGACAGAGCCGCCCCTGGAACCAATGATCGAGCAACCGAACTATTCATTGCTCCCGTGTCAATTAGGAAATTCTCAGAAGTCCCCATCACTTCCCCTTTTACATAAGGTCCCTTTTGATTGACCGGGATCGACACTTGGCCCCTACTCTGTCCCTGGCTGTCCTATGCGTGATCGTATGCATCTTGATCCTCGTATGCGTAATCGTCGTGATAGTACTGCTTGCCTTGGTGGTTATCGAAATGATTTTGCTCAGACTTTCCTGATCCTTCCTCTCTGCGCATATCACTCCGATCGGGGCCGCCTAGTCCTTGCCCTCGGACTGCACCGTTCTGGGCAAGCAACAACAGACACTGTGCTTTCCAATGCCCCTCCTCTCTACAATAGGAACACTGGTTTAAACCCACAGTCGGAGCCCCGCCCGTGCCTCGGCCCGCACTTGCCCCTCTGGACATGGGCCCTCTGACTCCTCTCCCCCCTCCTTGTCCCCAGACTACCTGCTGAAGTAATACCCGTGTTTTAAGGTCTTTGGCCTTCTTCTCCACCTTTTCTTTACTCTCGTTCTCCCTATGTTCATAGTACTGGGCCATGCTCAAAATTACAGAGGGGGTGGAGGTAGTCCAGGTACTTTCTGCCGCCTGTAATCGTGCCGAAATTTCCGGAGCCAAGTTCGTAACAAACCTGTTCAGGAACAACCTAGTTCCACCTTCCCTAGCCAAATCCTGTCCGCTAAAGTCAATGAAGACTCCTTCGAACCTCGTGAAGAAGTCGGACACGCTTTCATCCTTTTTCTGTCTGCAAGCAGTCAGTTTATCCCAGTCAACCTTCCTCGGCGGTATCAAAGTGTGCATAAAGGCTATAATTTTTGCTGGCAAAGATGTTATTTCACCCCTAGGTTTATCACCCGGTTTGCGATCCCGATCCCAACCTTTTAACTCATCCCAGGTCCCCCCTAGTTCAGCGTGATCACCTGCCGCCATATATCAACAGGCACAAGTAACCCAAAGAATAACTCGACGTCTGCCAATGTCATTACGGCAGAAGTCGCAGCTTCAGTCAGTTCTTTATAGCAGGCAGTAGGATTCGTTCGGGGGTCGGGCAATTGGGATTTCAGAGCAAGGACCTCACTTCTTTTCCACGGAGTGTATACCCATTGCTCCTGAAACCGGGCGTCTATCCGGGCCCGTGTGATCTGTTGGTTATCATCGCGTAGTTCGGGAACTTCGGGATGATAAATAGGATGCACCTCCCGCATGGGAAGCTGTGAAGTCTAAAGAGGGCTCTTTAAGAACATCCTGCCTCGATATTGAACCAGGGTGACTACGTTTTTGAATACTTCCTCTGGTGTCATATTAAATCTATGGGTCCAGTCTCGAATGTTATATAGTATCTGAGGAGCGCTCCCATTATCGAAGCTGACCTCCCAAGACCCAATGAGGGAATTGGACATCTGGAATAACACATGTTGCTGCATTACCGGTTCTAAATCTTTTACCATACTCCATATGTCAGCCACAGTATACACATCACTCCGCATCCATCTGACGGCTTGCTTCCTTCTCACCATATGCCACAGATGACCTAGTGAATAGTCATTTTCCATCCAACCCTCCTGATTCCCCTTTTGGCGTCTGTTCCGACATACCGGGTGTGGTGCTGGCTGATTGGGACGTCCATATGGGACTCGGAACGCTTAATTGCGTGCGAGGTGATGTTAGAGCCTGCCTAGAACCAGGGACAAGGGTGGCCAGGTCCCCTACAGAAGGGGATGGCGCGCTGGCATCTCGTTTGGGGGTGACAGAACCTTGTTCCTCCGGTGCGGAGGCTTGTGGCGCAGCCACAGCTTGAACAGGTACCGCAGGATATATGCGCTGCGGGGCATATGGCGGGGGAGGTCTTTTATCTAGCAGATCCTCTATCTCATCCTCGGTTTCATTTCGCGTTACATAGCTCTTGTCTACCTGTAACCTAAACTGTCTATCTGCATATTCAATATTCTTCTCTGTCCTGTTTTTGTCATGCGCAATGGCTTTCTGAGTTACAGTTTGCCCTTGCTGTATCTAGAGGAGTTTTTCTGACCGAATGCGCCTTCTCTTTGCCTCTTTCTGCCATTTGTTAAGAGTGTCAAACATGGCCTGTCGACTGCGCTTAGCAAAGAGACGCTCTTGTAAATACTGAATCTTTTTCTCATCAAAAGACCCAGTTTTCGGCCACTGTGGTTCCACATTATCCTTTCTATACCTGTGCCACAAGGAATTAAAAAGAAGGGGGCCAATACCGTGCTTGCAATACATATCGTGACTGGGTGTTCCTTCCGGAGGGGCTGGCTGACTCATCTAACCTCGCGCTCTCTCGGTGAACACAGCCAAAGCATAATTTACTAAGTCACGGCATTTCCCTTTCTCTATTGTACTTGAGCTGAAAAGGAATCGGGGATTATTATTCACAAAAATAGCAATCAAATTTCATTAATCACAACCCTCTCATACACATAGCCATGTTTTCATTCACAGTCATACTCATGTTGCAAAAATAAACCTTCAATTTGACATAAAAACGGAAACACAGAGATTTGTAAACGAAAAACGAAAACACCAAACAGAAGGTGGAGCCCGTCGACTCCCACCTATGGAGAACCCTTTTTCTCAAATATTCAAAGCTGCAAAGAACACCTTCTGACAACAGTCTTGTCCTTAGACTGCCTGGAGATAGCTACACAGGTTTCTAAACCACAGATCAACCTGCAGGCCATCCGACAGTATTCATGGTAAACCTCCCGAACTATGCTGGCTAAGCCCGCTTTTTCAAGCACCGCTCCAGATCTGTCCGAGTGCTACCCAATCTCAACTGTCGGCGTTCCCGAGAACAGTCCGGCCGAGCGAGAACTGCAGTTCCCACAAAAGGCGTCTAGTCTCTATCTCCAGTGATTCCACACAAATCAAACAAGAGGTATCTGCACGTGCAATGTCAATGTTGCCCCGTCAGACCCCCTATTCAGAGTTTCTCCATGACCACAGGTCATCAAATGCCAAGTACCAAATCCGGAATTTAAAATGTAATCCAACACAAATCGAGACAAGACACTCACCTGGTGCACGCAGGTCAGATTGCACGTTCTTCACTGCCAACTCTTGTTAAGGCCAGTGTGGCTGGTTCTCGGGTCACACCCGAAGGACTCCGGCGTGGGGCCACTAGCAGCTGAGGTTCTCGAGATGGGGAGAGCGGAGCAAACCCCGAATTCTCGTTGGTCTATTCTGCAACCCCCCCGATCGGGAGCACCCCTTTCAATGTCCCGATTGTCATCTGAAATACAGTGGGACGACCCCAACGCGGAGTCCCGGCGGAGTTGCCAACTGAAGTTCCGAAAATGATTCACTGCCTCCCAATTATAGTTATATCCACAACCAATCCCATTCCCATTACCAATAATCAGTCAGTTGGCAGTGTAGAAGGTCCAAGCATTTATTATAACAAACAAACTCTGCCAGAGGAGCTCCTTGCGACCTAACCCCACGAGGTCCACCAAGAAGACTGCTGGCACACTGTCAGAACATAGTAATTATGTGGTTGCACCCCCATGTGTTTGGGGTATGTCCCCCGGGCTCCTTTAAGTCCTCGTGTGTAGAGGTTCAATAAATTCGTACCAAAATTTGATTATTAAACTTCACGTTTTATTTCATCACTTATCCATCTCATGGATATTCACGTTTATCACTGGTCATTTTATTCATGAACCGAACATTTTCATTTCCATTATTATGCTAAACATTTCATCTCTCCCAATGCATTTCGGCACATAAAATGCCTTCTTCCAGGGGATATTTCTAAAAATCAAAAAACGAAATAACGCAACATTTACTATTTGTTTCATAAGTATATACACAATACATGAAAGAATCAACTACATTGACCCTAAAACTTCCTTTGTTCCTTCATGGGTCGTACCATACTGTTTAGACCTCAAATTAAACATGACGCAATTATCTGAAAACAATCTTTCATTCGTGACTGAGGGCGCTCGTTTCGAGTGTCTGTGTTGGTGTGTTTGAACTAGATCTTCAAGCGTGATATATATCAGTTAATAGTATAACGATAGTTTCGTGAATACTCTGCAAGAGTTCTTTGAACTAACTGCCAAAGTTTAAACCCTAGTATTCCTTGATGAATGTTAGAGCTGTGCTATGCTCGAGAAAGCGGGCTTACCGTGAAATGTTTGTGTCTTCCCGCGACCGTTCTCTTGAACCGAAAGAGTTTGGTATACCGTTCCGGAAACTCTAACTATGAAGGGCTATCGTTGCTAAGCAACGCTCGATAGTTGTATGCGAACTGTTGCACTCGTTGTGTATAATAAAATGATATCTGGAGCTAATTCATGTCTGAGTTATCTAAGCGATATGTTACCTAATAAAAAGTAATACAATACCGGTATAAACCAAAAGCGTGTGGAAATGTGTATGAGTTACCGGGTGTCTCGATAAACTTAAGTAGGTGTACGGTGATGTACAAACAAGTATTTATGTGTATGGTTCTATGTTGAATCTATATGATGTATGTGTATAGGAAACTGCTATGTTTAATTACATAGTCACATGACGCATTAAAGGAACATCAAACATTTTTACAGATAACAGGTGAATTCCATACGGTCATTAAGGCCCTATGGGGTCATGCTGGTCAATAAAGAAATCCAATAATTTTCTCTTTGCAATAGTCTTTTTTTGTGGTCTTGTCCTTCCCTTCTGTGTACATTCTCTAGAACACAGAATCTGAGTTGACTAATGTTATGGTTCATTTCCACAAAATGTTGAGCCACTGTTAATTTTAACTGCTTTGTCCTGATGTTGGATTTGTGTTCGTTTAGTCTCGTTTTTATTTTACGATCAGTTTGACCCACATATGTCTTTCCGCATGGACATTTCAACATGTACACTACGCTGGCGGAATCGCACGTCGCTGTTGCTCTTATGTGGATTTTATTGCCCTTCATGGGGTGATTAATGATTGTACCTTTGATTACACTGTTACAGTGGTTGCAATTCCAACAGGGGAGTGTCCCCTTATGTATCGTTGGCTCAATCTGTGATTGTTTCAGTCTTTCGCCCAAGTTCTTAGCTCTTGTGTAGGCGAAAATGGGATCCGCATTGAAGATATGTTGAAAGTCTTGTTCGATTCTCAAAATTTCCCAATGTCTCATGATAATGTTTCTATATTTTTTACTAGCTGTAGAATATTTGGAAACTACTGTGATTGATTCTTTGGTCTTTGGTTGTGTTTTAGTCATTAATTCTGTTCTGGTTTTTGTCTTGGCACGTTCTGCCAGAGGAGCTCCTTGCGACCTAACCACACGAGGTCCGCCAAGAAGACTGCTGACACACTGTCAGAACATCACATATATACAGTTGCATTCTCAAAACCGTTGCCCAAGATGGAAAAATACAAGTTGGTACAGGTTGGTGCAAAAGGAAAGGCCATATATGGCAGACAAAGCGCTCTTGGTTTAGCTCATCCTAGATTAGCAAGGTCGGACGGGTGACTCCCCTCTGCCAGCTCCGAGACAGTCCGCCCCGCATCCCTCCCGGAATGTGCTTATCAGGCCTTCTCCTGCTACCTACAACCTTGACGGGCCTAACGAGCTGAAACAGCAGTTTTGCAACAGTTGGGCTATTTCTCAGGAGAACGACTTTGGTGCAAGGAATGAATGGAGTCCGCTAATGTAAGACTTCGAGCGAGGCCACAAAATGGCGTCGGTCAAGTCAAGTGAGTGTAAAACGTAAAAAGCGGTGCAGGTTAGAAATCTAAAATAATGCAATACGAATTTGTGCTAATGTTTGCGTGCGTGTGCTAAATCATTTAGATACATCATGCTAACCTTAAGATATCGATTATAAGTGTTGCATAACCGAAAATCGATTTGGTTCCTCAATATAAACAGTTATACCCTATAATTCAAATAATGGGCAGCCATTTTGAAAAATCCGCCATATTGGATTAACGCGTCATGATAGAGTGGTAGACTTTTCACCATCGTTTTCTACGGAAAATTTTCAATAGGAATCCACTCACAGAAATTGTATTGCAATTAGTTCTAGGTTAGCCCATTTTTGGAACTAATTTGACTAGACTACTAGTCAAGGATGAAAAGCCAAGTCTGCTATACTTGATTTACAGTGAATCTATCAGTTAAATAAAGGCCTTAAGATCAAGTGCTTAAATAACTTATCCGTTGTTCAAGATCTGTTATAATCTGGAAAGAGAGCCTAATCTGCTTTGGTACACATCCTTGGGCAGAGCTTGTTTTGCTTATATCAGAGTTCCATCTTCAGTTGATAAGAGTTGAAACTAATCAAAATAAGTAGCATTTTTTATTTTGAGTGTCATCACTACCACAAAAACCTTGACGTGCATGCAAAACTAGCAGCCTTATTGTAATTTTAGAATGAAAATGATGTGATTGTCAGTTGTAAATATTAAATTTAGACAGATTCCGGGCCTCCTTGAAAAAATATGTGCATTAATGTAAGTTTGGACTAGCCCACATCTACTTCTTACAAACCCTTGCAATTTAGAAACAGAGGCAACAGAAAGGCCATAGGGGCTGGGGCAATGAGCATCCTAAAGTGTCCATGCCAATTTAATTGCAACAATGTAAAACACATCTTTCATTTCAAAACTAGATGTTCTGAGGCCACTCAAAATCCAACTTTTCATATAGTTTCACTCCACTTCAGGCCATGGCGATTCAAGAAACGGATGCCAGCTAGGGAAAAGAAATGCAGATGGACCCCATTACAAACATTTAGCTGTACTCACTGCCATTAACTTACCTTAAGTGGTACTCACACTTTACAGATAACTCCTCTAATACTTTTTTTTTGTGCCCGCTGCTCGTAACTAAGCAAAGGTGCAGGGGGACATGTTTTTCAATAATTTTCCGATTCTATGCATAAATACAGAGAAAAAAATTATTTTCTGTCTGTATTTATGTGTAAAAATCAATATAAACGGAAAACCAGGAGCCTTATGAATAAAGCAACATGAATACCTTCAGGTTTGGGAAAAGTAAACATTAGCCAATCAGATAATTCCTTGTCATCGCTATGTACAGAGGTTCCACTGTAGTACGATTACGGCCAGATATACCTTAAAAAAAATAATCTTATCTACTTAGCTGCAATACCCCACAGAATTATCCACACCCCTTAATATGTAATACCGCCAAATTTAACAAAAATCCAGCAGACTGCTTTCGCGCTTCGCGAAATACAAAACTCTATGGAAAATACATTGGATTTCAAGCCCGTTTTGGAAACCTCCTATCTTTTTTCTGTGCATCCTCTTGACCAAATGTTGCTAAACTTTTAGGACTCCAAGAATGAAATGTGTGCAGCAGGTCTGCAAAGTTTCACGGCCATTCGTCTAAAGGGTGCAAAGTTTTTAAGGGACAAAAGTACAAACGAATACCTCTCCGGTCACCCTAACCATAACTACAGAGTAGTCTCCACTAATCCGTAATACACACATTCATTTCGATATGTACATACAGGAAACGTAACCCCCAACTGTCCAATTTACACCAAACTTTGAAAACAATGTAAAAAAATAATGACTTCAAAATTTGGTGATGATTGATCAAAGGGGTGCAAAGTTATATTCCCATGAAAAGTATCACATTTTAGCAAGGAAATACCCATAAAGGACATTAAACATGAAAAACAGCTAAGAAATTGGTTACTTATCTGTAATTCCAGTTCTCCAGCGTTCGTATCTTTCACAGATTTATATGCTTGAATGATTCCCTGTCGTTGTGCTTTGAACCCCCACTACTTTATAAATAGCAATAAACATTTAAAAAATGGCTGTAGACCTGTAAGTATTTTAATAGCACAGACACCTAATTTAAAACACCCCACACCTCAGCAAATAAGGTGGAAGAGCTCCACTCCTCTGAGTGACCACTATAACTCCGATTTCATAGCACAAATGTGATGCATATGCAGAATAGGTGGTGGGCCTCTACCAGTGTGGATGGAGGGTGTCATGTCTAAGAAATATACCTATGGTGAACAACTGGATTCAGAGGTAAGTTATCTCTTCTCCAGCATGAGATCTGTTATAGATACACATGCTTGAATTAGAAAAGTACGTGTTACATCAAATTCAAAATGAGCTGGAAGCAGGCCCACCTTTAGTGAAAACTGGTTGCTGAACTACTTGTTCCATTGAAGAGGCTGCTGTAGCATTCAATTTCAGGCATTAGTGCTTGGAGGAAGTGTGCCTGCTGTTGCATAGTAGATATCTGAAAATGGTTCTTTTGCACTGAGCATCACTGTTACTCTCCTGCTATATTAGAATCCACGTTTACTCTTTCATGAAGCAGGCACTTCATTTTATGGTAGCAAAAAGTCAAGCAGACTGACAGCAATCAGGCAATGATTTATCTGCTTAGAGAGAGGATGGACCCTGCCTGAATGGCCCAAAAGAACAAATAACTGGTCACTAGTATGTATGTCATTTGTTTTAACCATCTAAAACCTAATGCCCCTGCATACATCTAACGTCCGCAAAGCTCTTCCCACTGATTTAGACAACTTTTGATTAAAAAAGAATGACAGATTTTTTTAGATGATACTGAGAAGGAATCTTTGACATGCACCTTTGGGCGGTGGGCAAGTGGACTTTTCTCCATGTGAAGTGAATATAAAGTTACGTTATTGTAAAGGCTTGGAGCGCTCTAACTCTCTTTGCTTAGTGAGTGCCAGTATTAAAGCAATTTTCCATGAGCAGTATTTGAAATGCCCCAAGGGATTGTCACAGAGGGCAGCAGCTACAGTGCACTGCGTTTAACTCTCATGGCAACGGAGGGTGTCTAGATGGGAACTCCCTAAAGAGGCCTTCATGAACTGTTTGATGGTTCCCTGAAAAAAATGATGATGAAGCATCGCGAGAGTAGAGAGAGAGAGAGAGAGAGAGAGAGAGAGAGAGAGAGAGAGAGAGAGAGAGAGAGAGAGAGAGAGAGAGAGAGAGAACGAGAACGGAAGGGCTTGTTCGTCTCCCCAAGACTTGCTCAATAAACAATGAGAACAAGCTCAGGGTGAACTTGGACAGACCAATAAGTGTATGACCATTTATGTAGTCTCCCTTACAGAAAACCCATTAGGTTATTAAGTGAACCCTCACCCACCAACCTAGTTGATGGCATGCTTCATCATTGGGTCCCCACCTAGGGAGGCGAGTGCCTCCTAGTTGTGCTTCGACGCCTGGTTACAGCAGAGCTGGGGGCTTTTAAGTAAGAAGGTGGATAAAGTGAGTGGGATTCTTAAAAACGACCTCCAGGATACTAAGATTGATGGAGTAAAGCAGATTATTTATTGTGCAGTTCCTGGGGTAGGGTTAAAAAAGTTGTTGGACGTGAGTGAGGAGAAATGATCTCAGAACGCCTGCCTGGTTACCTGTGGTACGTCTTTTCCAGGATCCCAGACGAGACAAACCACAGGTAACCAGGTAGGTGGCTGACCTTGACGCAAGTGTCACAACAGACGCTGCCTCCCGCCGGGATCCATGTTACAAGAAATTCTCATAACTTACATTTTTTTACATTGATGGTGGAAATCTTAAGTTACGCAACCACTCTTGCACCTATGCTCACCTTAGAGTGCGTGCGTAGACCACACAAGCTCTGGGTATAAATTAACCTGAGCTACGTTGGTCCTGAAGAAAGCCAATGAAATTGGAACAAATTGGCTGAAACATGAAGACCATCTCACCTTTTCGGGGATGTACGAGATAATTTCTCCTCATTCACATTCAACAACTTTTTTAGCCCTACCCCAGGAACTGCATAATAAATAACCTAGTTTACACCATCTATCTTAGTATGCTGGAGGTGGTTTTTAAGAATCACTCTCACTTTATTCACCTCCTCACTTAAAAAAAAACCACTCCGCTGTAATCAGGCATCCAAGCACACCTAGGAGGCACTCAGCCACCTAAGTGGGAACCCTATGATGAAGCATGCTGACAACTATGTTGGTGGGTGGGGGTTCTT